>NW_027136020.1:300000-544197 GCF_039906515.1 Pseudorca crassidens | reverse complement strand
ATAAGGCTGGAAACTGTTTGCGCTAAGAGAAATGTGAGGTTGGGTGAGGAAATGCACACCCTTTAAAGTAATACTACCTGGTACCCATTCAATGGGTCCCAAATATGCAGGTTCAAGGGATCGTCCTACAGCTAAAACATGCATGGAAAACCCAGAGGACTGTACACCATGTGATCGGGAGATGTGTCTAAAATGCAGCTCATTTATCCTCTCCTGGTGCTCCTGTTCACCATTCCAGCCACGTTACTTAGAATCTCCCCACTTGGAGAATCAGCACATTTCAACTTCTGTTTCACACATTTTGCAAATTGTGAGGAGGATGAACGGAGAACCAATGAGAGAATAGTTGTAGGGGTTTGGACGGGCACATATCACTCTAATTTCCCATTAAGAATAAGAATTGAAAAAAGGCTCAGCCCGCCTCGCCCGAGCCAAAATAGGGCCTGAAGCAATCCTGCGGGTTTGAGGCCAGCTCACAAAAGAGCAACTTAAAAAATGGAGCTCAGGGTCACTGCAATTCACAAACCTGCAGAGTTATAAATGAAAACTAACGTCCAAAAATATGTTGAGGTAAGGCAAAGAAGAGGATCTGAATGCAAGACAGAATTGCAAGAAACAGATTTCAAGAGATAGATTGGACTCGTCTTTAAAGCACATGAAAAGCGGCAGAATTTCGACAATGATGCAGTTGGCCCAAAAGGGCGTATGCGTTTTTTCCTGATTATATCCAGGAAAAAACGCATACGCACTTTATGGGCAACGAAGCAAGCAAGCAATGCAAATGTGCACAACAAAGAAGTCTCATTTCCCACTGGTCAAAAGGGCCATCCTAAAAAATTGTAAAAACCAGAAATGCAGGACAGGCCATGGAGAACAGGGAGCCTTTATACGCTGATGGGCAGTGTGTGAACTGCCGAGAGCCACTCTGGAGAAGTGTATGGTGGTTCCTAAATCATCTAAAAAACAGAGCTACAGAGCATAGGACACTTCCAATCATGGGAGTATATCTAGGGAAATCTAAAAATTAACAAGACACAAGCACACCACAGTTTAGGGCTACTCTGTTTACAAGAACCTCAACTTCAGTATACCTTAAATATCCCAGGAAAGAGAACAATGGATAAAGAAGATGTGGTACTTATGTACAATGGAATATCTCTTCACCATGAAATCAATGTAATAAGGCTAGTAGAAGGATAAAGAGTGGATTTAGGTCCGATAATACTACTTGAAATAAGTCAAACAGAAAAAGAAACATATCATAAGATATCACTTATAGAGGGAGGGTAAATATGGCTGCACAAGAAATGAATTACAGAACAGAACAGTGTCTCACATTTAGAAAACACACTTATTTCAGCTTAAGGGGAAAGGAGAGGTGGGGTGATGCATAAAACCAGAGTTTGAAATTAGCACAGATACCGTTCAATAAACCAAATAGATATTAGACAAGATCTACACCTTGCTCAATGAACTGGCCTCAACACACCCTATACACCGCAGAGAAATATATCTGAGTAATAAGAATCTTAAAACCCATGTATTGATATATCTCCATAAGGGAATCAAGTGTGTGCAGAGTGGCACAAACACAGCAGTGAAAATGAGCTAAACCCCATTATAGAAATAAATTTTAAAAACAAAACGCAGAAACAATGAAAGAGAGAAAAATTCTTACAAAATTCGCTCAGGGGCTGTGATGCAACCTGGATTGACCACATATAAACCCACAGCTGGATAAGACATAAGGCTGGACACTTGGGGCTGAGAGGATTGATGAGCTTTGGTGAGCAACTGCCAAAAGTTTAATGCAATACTTCATGCTACTCATTCCAAGGGTCCCAACACTCCAGGTTGAAGGGAATCTTCCTACAGCTAAACCATGCTTGGGAAACCCAGCGACTGGTATACCATATGATCGGGAAAGGTTTCTAAAACGCACCTCATTTTTCCTCTCCTGGGGCTCCGGATCGACATTCCAGCCGCTTTACCAAAAATATCCCCACATGGAGAGTCAATGCCTTTAAGTTCTGGTATCACACAGTCTGCAGTTAGTGCGGAGGATGAATGGGAATAGGGGGAACCAGTGAGAAACTAGCTGTAGCGGTTTCAAGGGGCACATGTCACTCTAAATTCACATCAGTAAGAAGAATAAACCAAAGGCACAGCAAGGTGCCCCAGAAGAAGAATAGGGCCTGAAGGAATCCTGTGGTTATGAGGCAAGATCACAAAAATAAGAGCTGAAAAATGGAGCTAAGGGCCACTGCAATTCAAAAACCTGCAGAGTTATAAAGGCCAACTATTTTCAAAAAATATATTGAGGTAAGGCTATGAAGAGGCATTGAAAGCAAGGCAGAATTGCAGGAAAACGATTTCAGGAGGTAGACTGGAATTGCATTTAAAGCATAGGAAAAGAGGCAGAACGTCCACAATGATTCACTTGGCCAAAAAGGGCGTATGCCTTTTTTCCTGAATTTATTCAGGAAAAAAGGCATACGCCCTTTTTGGCCAACCAAGCAAGCTTGCAAAGGAAATCTGCACTACAATGAAGTCTCACTTCCCCCTGGTCAAAAGGGCCATCTGAAAAAAGTGTAAAATCCAGAAAGGCAGGACAGGCCATGAAGAACTGGGAGCCTTGTTATGCTGATGGGCGGGATGTGTATGGTGTTTCCTCAAACATCTAAAAAACAAAGCAACAGAGCCTAGGGCACTTCCACTTATGGTCCTATAGCTTAGGGAAATAAAAACCAAAAAGACACAGCCACCCCAAAATTTGGGACGCCTCTGTTTACAAGAACCTCGTTAACCGTACAAGTTCAATATCACAGAAAGTGAAAAATGGATAAAGAACTTGTGGTACTTACGTACAATGCAGTATCACTCAGCAATGAAATCTATGTCATCAGGCCCATAGCAGCATAATGAGTGGATTCAGGTATGATGATTCTAACTGAAATAAGACACACAGAAAAAGAAACATCATAAGATATCACTAATACACGGAATGTAAACTTGGCTACGCAGGAACTGAATACCAAAACAGAACAGGGTCTCAAATTTAGAAAACCAACTTATGCTTGCTTAAGGGGAAAGATGAGTTGGGGTGCTGCATAAAACCAGAGATTGAAATGAACACAGATAAAGTTCCTTAAGCAAAATATGGAATAGACAAGAGCTACTCCTTGCTCAACGAAATGGACTCAACACCCCATATTAAACGCCTAAGAATGTACCTGACTAGTAAGTATCTTAAAACCTATGGATTGCTATGTCTCCAAAAGAGAATCAAGCATGTGTACAGGGGCATAAACGCAGCAGTGATAGGATTGGAGAGGTTCAGTGAGCAAATGAAGACCCTTTGAAGTCATATTGAATGGTACCAATTCCACGGGTCTCAACTCTCAAGGTTTAAGGTATTCTTCCTTCAGCTAAAACATGCATGTGGAACACAGAGTATGATCAACCGTGTGAACGGGAGACATGTTCAAATATGTCTCAGTTTTCCTCCCCTGGTACTCGGGTGCAACATTCCAGACGCTTTACTAACACTCTCCCCACTTGGAGAGTCAGCGCCTTTAACCTCCTGTTTGGCCCAATTTGCAATTTCTGCGGAAGATGAACAGAAATAGGGAGAACCAATGAGAGACTAGCTGGAGGTGTCTGGACGGGCAAATTTAACTCTCATTTCCCACCAGGAAGAGGAAATAACCAAAGGCTCAGCATGCCGTGCCAGAACCAGATTAGGGCCTGAAGCCATCCTGCGGTGTTGCGGCCAGGTCACAAGAAAGCGAGTTGAAGAAAGGAGCTCATGGGCACTGTAATTCACAAACCTGCAGAGTTATAAATGACAGCTATCGTCCATAAATATACTGAAGTAAGGCTGCCAAGAGGACTTGAAAGCGGGGCAGAATTGCAGGAAACCGATTTCAGGAGGTAGACTGGAATTGCATTGAAAGCATAGGAAAAGAGGCAGAACGTCCACAATGATGCACTTGGGCAAAAAGGGCGTATGCGTTTTTTCCTGAATATATTCAGGAAAAAACGCATACGCCCTTTTTGGCCAACCAAGCAAGCTTGCAAAGGAAATCTGCACTACAATGAAGTCTCACTTCCCCCCGGTCAAAAGGGCCATCTGTAAAAAGTGTAAAATCCAGAAAGGCAGGACAGGCCATGGAGAACTGGGAGCCTTGTTGTGCTGATGGGCGGGATGTAAATTGCCAACAGCCACTCGGGAGAAGTGTATGGTGTTTCCTGAAACATCTAAAAAACAAAGCAACAGAGCCTAGGGCACTTCCACTTATGGTCCTATAGCTTAGGGAAATTAAAATCAAAAAGACACAGCCACCCCAAAGTTTGGGACGCCTCTGTTTACAAGAACTTCGTTTACAGTACAAGTTCAACATCACAGAAAGTGAAAAATGGATAAAGAATTTGTGGTATTACTTACAAAGCAATATCACGCAGCAATGAAATCTATGTCATCAGGCCCTTAGCAGCACAATGAGTGGATACAGGTATGATGATTCTAACTGAAATAAGTCACACAGAAACAGAAACATCATAAGATATCAGTAATACACGGAATGTAAACTTGGCTCCAAAGGAACTGAATTACAGAACAGAACAGGGTCTCAAATTTAGAAAACCAACTTATGCTTGCTTAAGGGTAAAGGTGAGTTGGGGTGCTGCATAAAACCAGAGATTGAAATGAGCACAGATAAAGTTCCTTAAGCCAAATATGGAATAGACAAGAGCTACTCCTTGCTCAACAAAATGGACTCAACACCCCATATTAAGCGCCTAAGAATGTACCTGACTAGTAAGTATCTTAAAACCTATGGATTGCTATGTCTCCGAAAGAGAATCAAGCATGTGTACAGGGGCATAAACGCAGCAGTGATAGGATTGGAGAGGTTCGGTGAGCAAATGAAGACCCTTTGAAGTCATATTGCATGGTACCCATTCCACGGGTTTCAACTACCCAGGTTTAAGGTATTCTTCCTTCAGCTAAAACATGCATGTGGAACCTAGAGTATGATCAACCATGTGATCGGGAGACGTGTTCAAATATGTCTCAGTTTTCGTACCCTGGTACTCGGGTGCCACATTCCAGACGCTTTACTAACACCCTCCCCACTTGGAGAGTCAGCCCCTTTAACCTCCTGTTTGGTCCAGTTTGTAATTTCTGCGGAAGATGAACAGGAATAGCGAGAACCAATGAGAGACTAGCTGGAGGTGTCTGGACGGGCAAATTTAACTCTCATTTCCCACCAGGAAGAGGAATTAACCAAAGGCTCAGCGTGCCCTGCCGGAACCAGATTAGGGCCTGAAGCCATCCTGCGGTGTTGCGGCCAGGTCACAAGAAAGCGAGTTGAAGAAAGGAGCTCAGGGGCACTGTAATTCACAAAACTGCAGAGTTATAAATGACAGCTATCGTCCAAAAATATACTGAAGTAAGGCTGCCAAGAGGACTTGAAAGCGGGGCAGAATTGCAGGAATCCGATTTCAGGAGGTAGACTGGAATTGCATTGAAAGCATAGGAAAAGAGGAAGAACGTCCACAATGATGCACTTGGCCAAAAAGGGCGTATGCGTTTTTTCCTGAATATATTCAGGACAAAACGCATACGCACTTTTTGGCCAACCAAGCAAGCTTGCAAAGGAAATCTGCACTACAATGAAGTCTCACTTCCCCCCGGTCAAAAGGGCCATCTGAAAAAAGTGTAAAATCCAGAAAGGCAGGACAGGCCATGGAGAACTGGGAGCCTTGTTATGCTGATGGGCGGGATGTAAATTGCCAACACACACTCGGGAGAAGTGTATGGTGTTTCCTGAAACATCTAAAAAACAAAGCAACAGAGCCTAGGGCACTTCCACTTATGGTCCTATAGCTTAGGGAAATTAAAATCAAAAAGACACAGCCACCCCAAAGTATGGAACGCCTCTGTTTACAAGAACCGTGTTTACCGTACAAGTTCAACATCGCAGAAAGTGAAAAATGGATAAAGAAGTTGTGGTATTTACTTACAAAGCAATATCACTCAGCAATGAAATCTATGTCATCAGGCCCTTAAGAGCACAATGAGTGGATTCAGGTATGATGATTCTAACTGAAATAAGTCACACAGAAAAAGAAACATCATAAGATATCAGTAATACACGGAATGTAAACTTGGCTACACAGGAACTGAATTACAGAACAGAACAGGGTCTCAAATTTAGAAAACCAACTTATGCTTGCTTAAGGGTGAAGGTGAGTTGGGGTGCTGCATAAAACCAGAGATTGAAATGAGCACAGATAAAGTTCCTTAAGCCAAATATGGAATAGACAAGAGCTACTCCTTGCTCAACGAAATGGACTCAACACCCCATATTAAGCGCCTAAGAATGTACCTGACTAGTAAGTATCTTAAAACCTATGGATTGCTATATCTCCAAAAGAGAATCAAGCGTGTGTCCAGGGGCATAAATGCAGCAGTGATAGGATTGGAGAGGTTCGGTGAGCAAACAAAGACCCTTTGAAGTCATATTGCATGGTACCCATTCCACGGGTCTCAACTCTCCAGGTTTCAGGGATTCTTCCTTCAGCTAAAACATGCATGTGGAACCTAGAGTATGATCAACCATGTGATCGGGAAACGTGTTCAAATATGTCTCACTTTCCATACACTGGTACTCGGGTGCAACATTCCAGACGCTTTACTAACACCCTCCCGACTTGGAGAGTCAGTCCCTTTAACCTCCTGTTTGGCCCAGTTTGCAATTTCTGCGGAAGATGACCAGGAATAGCGAGAACCAATGAGAGAATAGCTGGAGGTGTCTGGACGGGCAAATTTAACTCTCATTTCCCACCAGGAAGAGGAATTAACCAAAGGCTCAGCGTGCCGTGCCGGAACCAGATTAGGGCCTGAAGCCATCCTGCGGTGTTGCGGCCAGGTCATAAGAAAGCGAGTTGAAGAAAGGAGCTCAGGGGCACTGTAATTCACAAACCTGCAGAGTTATAAATGACAGCTATCGTCTAAAAATATACTGAAGTAAGGCTGCCAAGAGGACTTGAAAGCGGGGCAGAATTGCAGGAAACCGATTTCAGGAGGTAGACTGGAATTGCATTGAAAGCATAGGAAAAGAGGCAGAACGTCCACAATGATGCACTTGGCCAAAAAGGGCGTATGCGTTTTTTCCTGAATATATTCAGGAAAAAACGCATACGCCCTTTTTGGCCAACCAAGCAAACTTGCAAAGGAAATCTGCACTACAATGAAGTCTCACTTCCCCCCGGTCAAAAGGGCCATCTGAAAAAAGTGTAAAATCCAGAAAGGCAGGACAGGCCATGGAGAACTGGGAGCCTTGTTATGCTGATGGGCGGGATGTAAATTGCCAACAGACACTCGGGAGAAGTGTATGGTGTTTCCTGAAACATCTAAAAAACAAAGCAACAGAGCCTAGGGCACTTCCACTTATGGTCCTATAGCTTAGGGAAATTAAAATCAAAAAGACACAGCCACCCCAAAGTTTGGGACGCCTCTGTTTACAAGAACCGCGTTTACCGTACAAGTTCAATATCACAGAAAGTGAAAAATGAATAAAGAACTTGTGGTAACTACGTACAATGCAGTATCACTCAGCAATGAAATCTATGTCATCAGGCCCGTAGCAGCATAATGAGTGGATTCAGGTACGATGATTCTAACTGAAATAAGTCACACAGAAAAAGAAACATCATAAGATATCACTAATGCACGGAATGTAAACTTGGCTACACAGGAACTGAATTCCAAAACAGAACAGGGTCTCAAATTTAGAAAACCAACTTATGCTTGCTTAAGGGGAAAGGTGAGTTGGGGTGCTGAATAAAACCAGAGATTGAAATGAGCACAGATAAATTTTCTTAAGCCAAATATGGAATAGACAAGAGCTACTCCTTGCTCAACGAAATGGACTCAACACCCCATATTAAATGCCTAAGAATGTACCTGACTAGTAAGTATCTTAAAACCTATGGATTGCTATGTCTCCGAAAGAGAATCAAGCCTGTGTACAGGGGCATAAACGCAGCAGTGATAGGATTGGAGAGGTTCGGTGAGCAAATGAAGACCCTTTGAAGTCATATTGCATGGTACCCATTCCACGGGTTTCAACTACCCAGGTTTAAGGTATTCTTCCTTCAGCTAAAACATGCATGTGGAACCTAGAGTATGATCAACCATGTGATCGGGAGACGTGTTCAAATATGTCTCAGTTTTCGTACCCTGGTACTCGGGTGCAACATTCCAGACGCTTTCCTAACACCCTCCCGACTTGGAGAGTCAGTCCCTTTAACCTCCTGTTTGGCCCAGTTTGCAATTTCTGCGGAAGATGAACAGGAATAGCGAGAACCAATGAGAGACTAGCTGGAGGTGTCTGGACGGGCAAATTTAACTCTCATTTCCCACGAGGAAGAGGAATTAACCAAAGGCTCAGCGTGCCGTGACGGAACCAGATTAGGGCCTGAAGCCACCCTGCGGTGTTGCGGCAAGCTCAAAAGAAAGCGAGTTGAAGAAAGGAGCTCAGGGGCACTGTAATTCACAAACCTGCAGAGTTATAAATGACAGCTATCGTCCAAAAATATACTGAAGTAAGGCTGCCAAGAGGACTTGAAAGCGGGGCAGAATTGCAGGAAACCGATTTCAGGAGGTAGACTGGAATTGCATTGAAAGCATAGGAAAAGAGGCAGAACGTCCACAATGATGCACTTGGCCAAAAAGGGTGTATGCGTTTTTTCCTGAATATATTCAGGAAAAAACGCATACGCCCTTTTTGGCCAACCAAGCAAACTTGCAAAGGAAATCTGCACTACAATGAAGTCTCACTTCCCCCCGGTCAAAAGGGCCATCTGAAAAAAGTGTAAAATCCAGAAAGGCAGGACAGGCCATGGAGAACTAGGAGCCTTGTTATGCTGATGGGCGGGGTGTAAATTGCCAACAGACACTCGGGAGAAGTGTATGGTGTTTCCTGAAACATCTAAAAAACAAAGCAACAGAGCCTAGGGCACTTCCACTTATGGTCCTATAGCTTAGGGAAATTAAAATCAAAAAGACACAGCCACCCCAAAGTTTGGGAGTGCTCTGTTTACAAGAACCTCGTTTACGGTACAAGTTCAATATCGTAGAAAGTGAAAAATGGATAAAGAAGTTGTGGTACTTACGTACAATGCAATATCACTCAGCAATGAAATCTATGTCATCAGGCCCATAGCAGCATAATGAGTGGATTCAGGTATGATGATTCTAACTGAAATAAGTCACACAGAAAAAGAAACATCATAAGATATCACTAATACACGGAGTGTAAACTTGGCTACACAGGAACTGAATTACAAAACAGAACAGGGTCTCAAATTTAGAAAACCAACTTATGCTTGCTTAAGGGGAAAGGTGAGTTGGGGTGCTGCATAAAACCAGACATTGAAATGAGCACAGATAAAGTTCCTTAAGCCAAATATGTAATAGACAAGAGCTACTCCTTGCTCAACGAAATGGACTCAACACCCCATATTAAACGCCTAAGAATGTACCTGACTAGTAAGTATCTTAAAACCTATGGATTGCTATATCTCCAAAAGAGAATCAAGCGTGTGTCCAGGGGCATAAATGCAGCAATGATAGGATTGGAGAGGTTCGGTGAGCAAACGAAGACCCTTTGAAGTCATATTGCATGGTACCCATTCCACGGGTTTCAACTCTCCAGGTTTCAGGGATTCTTCCTTCAGCTAAAACATGCATGTGGAACCCAGAGTATTATCCACCGTGTGATCGGGAGACGTGTTCAAATATGTCTCAGATTTCGTCCACTGGTACTCGGGTGCAACATTGCAGACGCTTTACTAACACTCTCCCGACTTGGAGAGTCAGTGCCTTTAACCTCCTGTTTGGCCCAGTTTGCAATTTCTGCGGAAGATGAACAGGAATAGGGAGAACCAATGAGAGACTAGCTGGAGGTGTCTGGACGGGCAAATTTAACTCTCATTTCCCACCAGGAAGAGGAATTAACCAAAGGCTCAGCATGTCGTGCCAGAACCAGATTAGGGCCTGAAGCAATCCTGCGGTGTTGCGGCCAGCTCACAAGAAAGCGAGTTGAAGAAAGGAGCTCAGGGGCACTGTAATTCACAAACCTGCAGACTTATAAATGACAGCTATCGTCCAAAAATATACTGAAGTAAGGTTGCCAAGAGGACTTGAAAGCGGGGAAGAATTGCAGGAAACCGATTTCAGGAGGTAGACTGGAATTGCATTGAAAGCATAGGAAAAGAGGGAGAACGTCCACAATGATGCACTTGGCCAAAAAGGGCGTATGCGTTTTTTCCTGAATCAGGAAAAAACGCATACGCCCTTTTTGGCCAACCAAGCAAGCTTGCAAAGGAAATCTGCACTACAATGAAGTCTCACTTCCCCCCGGTCAAAAGGGCCATCTGAGAAAAGTGTAAAATCCAGAAAGGCAGGACAGGCCATGGAGAACTGGGAGCCTTGTTATGCTGATGGGCGGGATGTAAATTGCCAACAGCCACTCGGGAGAAGTGTATGGTGTTTCCTGAAACATCTAAAAAACAAAGCAACAGAGCCTAGGGCACTTCCACTTATGGTCCTATAGCTTAGGGAAATTAAAATCAAAAAGACACAGCCACCCCACAGTTTGGGACAGCTCTGTTTACAAGAACCTCGTTTACGGTACAAGTTCAATATCGCAGAAAGTGAAAAATGGATAAAGAAGTTGTGGTACTTATGTACAATGCAAAATCACTCAGCCATGAAATCTATGTCATCAGGCCCATAGCAACATAATGAGTGGATTCAGGTATGATGATTCTAACTGAAATATGTCACACAGAAAAAGAAACATCATAAGATATCACTAATACACGGAATGTGAACTTGGCTACACATGAACTGAATTACAAAACAGAACAGGGTCTCAAGTTTAGAAAACCAACTTATGCTTCCTTAAGGGGGAAAGTGAGTTGGGGTGCTGCATAAAACCAGAGTTTGAAATTAGCACAGATACCATTCAATAAGCCAAATATGTAATAGACAAGACCTACCCCTTGCTCAACAAAATGGACTCAACAATGAGGTATCACCTCACACCTGATAGAATGGGCATCATGAGAAAATCTACAAACAAAAATGCTGGAAAGGGTGTGGAGAAAAGGAACCCTCTTCCACTATTGTTGGGAATATAAATTGATACAGTCACTACGGAGAACAATATGGAGTTTCTTAAGAAACTAACAATAGAATTACCATATGATACAGCAATCCCAGTACTGGACATATACCCAGACAAAACCATAAATCAAAACGAGACATTCACCGCAATGTTCATTGCATCACTATTTACAATATCGAGGTAATGGAAGCAACCTAAATGCCCACAGACAGACGAATGCATAAAGCTGTGGTACATATATAAAATGGAATATTACTAAGCCATGAAAAGGAATGAAATTGGGTCATTTGTAGAGACGTCGATGGATCTAGAGACTGTCATACAGAGTGAAGTAAGTCAGAAAGAGAAAAACAAATCTTGTATGTTCATGCATATATGTGGAACCTAGAAAAACTGTACAGATTAACCATTTTGCAAGGCATAAATAGAGCAACAGATGTAGACAACAAATGTATGGACAACAAGGGGGGAAAGCTGTTGGGGGGGTGGTGGTGGGAGGAGTTGAGAGACTGGGATTGGCATGTATACATTTATATGTATAAAATAGATAACCAATAAGAACCTGCTGTATAAAAATATAAAATAAAATTCAAAATTAAAAAGAAATAAAATTTAAAAAATAAAACAGAAAAAACAATTATTCCCTTCACATACATGTATTTATATGAATAAATTATTTCCATGCTTATATCTGTAAATACAAAAAAGAGGAATAAAATCTACCTTGAACCAAAAACGAAAAAGAGAAAAAAAACACAGAACCCACCAGTTCCACAGAGGAAAACCGTATCAGGGCACTTGCTCCAGTTGTAAACAATTCTGAAGTTGGCCAGTGGTGGGGAATCGTCTCCCATTCAGCCAGCAGCCCCCACGCAACAAGCGTCCTCATTGCAAAGCTGGGGCACCGTGCCGAGGCATCTGTGAGTAAACGTGAGCTGAGCCCCAGGCCAGTTGCTGCTGAACTATTCCCACCCGTCCCAGGTAAAACACCTGAATATATACAAGGACTTGAAAGCCTAGAGGAAGGGCCATAGAGCCACACGAGTGACAGCATGCCGGCCGACTTGGTGCCTGCAGGCCAGCCAGGATGGTCCTGGCCCTGGGTGCTCTTCTGGAAGATTTCCATTTCCCTGACTGAGATACCCGTCCTGTCCCTGCCCCCACTGCTTTTTTCCTTCCTCACCTCTGCCCAGGGAGAAATTCCAGCAGCAGGTATGGGTGACACATCCTCTTCTTTAGCAGGTGGCAGCCTGGCAACTGCTGCAGAAAGTCCAGCAGAGCCCCACTCACACTGGGCCACCCACAAAGCCGTGGCCTCTCACTCCCTCCCACCAGCCCAGCCCCGAGACTGCTGACAGGGCAGAGAAAATGGCGTCAGGCACGGCTGCAGGGGCTCTTGCTGCCTGGAGTGGTATTTATATTGATCTCAACCCAGGCACACCTGGGGAGGGCTGGCCCGCACGGTAAGGCTGCCCAGGTCAGCCAATCATCACCCCTCAGGGGCTCACAGTTGCAGAAAATGGAACTTGCTGAACCGGCCAGGTCCAAGGAACAGGTGTGGGCTCCTGAGAGTCAGGATAGACAAGGGGCTGCAGCTTTGGCTTGTTTTCTAATCATTTTATCTGGCCCATGAGTGGGAGACAACTTCAAGAAAACCCTCTCCTTATGAGAGGAACCCAGGAGTCAGGGAGAGGAGGGGTGGGTGGTGGTTGGAGACAGAGGCCTGGTGCCCCGGGTGCAGTGGAAGTCTCTGGAAGACCAGGTGGAGGGAGGCCGCACAGAGTGACGCCCAGGGTCACAGACCTGTCGCAGCTGCTGTTTGTTAGTTCAAGTCCTGCTCTGAGGTGCTCTGTGCCAGCTCTGAGCGACAGGTGAGCTGGGGGTGCTCTGCAATGAGGGCTATGTGCACGGTTCCTGTGTGCCCAGCCCTGCCATGGTACCTGCAAGGGTAGCTCTGTATCCTGGGAAGGGCCTGACCACGAGAGCCCCGTGGGCTGGGGTGGGGGTGGGGTACCTGCCCAGGTGAGCTCCATATTCTGGGATTGGTCTGACCACGAGAGCCCCATGGGCTGCTGGGGACCTGGTAAAGGATGTCAGGACAGTCAGTGAAGCCACCGAGGATATACCTCCAGTTGCTCCTAATTCCTACACCCTGCTGGTCATTCTACCAACCACCAGGACATGGTATTCTGTATTAGTCTTCAATGATGCCTTCTTTTGTATTCCATTAGTCCCAGAGTCACAAGAAATTTTGGCTTGTGAGTGGCAGGACTCAACATACAACTAAAACAATACTTCCGGGCCGTCTTGCCCCAAGGGTGCAAAAATTCCCACACCATCTTTGGGGAAAGCTTAGCTAAAGACCTAAAAGTTCTACCTCTGGAAAAGGAAACCCTCCTTCAGTACGCAGACGACATTCTGATCGCCAGCCCTACTAAGGAGGCCTCTGAACTACCAAGCCAATAAAGGATAGAAGTTGTCCAAGAAAAAGCTCAAATATCACAGACTGCGGTGACCTGCCTGGGCTTCATTCTCACAGAAGGTCGGAGAAGCCCATCCCAGGAAAGGGAAGAAACCATTTGCAGCCTTACCCCTTTCTAAAACTAGAAGACAGCTTAGGGGTTCCTGGGGAGGCCAGGGTTTGCTGCTTCTGGATCCCTAACTACAGTCTACTAGCTGGGCCTCTATATGAAACACTGAAAGGAAAAGATGATGATCCTTTTGAATAGAATCCAGAAGTGGCCTTTCAAGAATGGAAAGAGCAGTCAATTCAGACCCTTGCCCTGGAACTCCCTAATTTAGCTAAACCCTTTGACCTTTACATTCCCGGTGAAAGGTGAATCGCCATTGGAGAATTAGTGCAAAAACTGGGACCACTTGAAATGGAACAATGCAAGAATGCCATCCAGGTAGGATAAACTACGGTCACCAAGGGGCTTGGCCCACTGCCGCATCTGGCCAAGATACTGGCGGTATCTAAAAACCTGGAAATCAGCAGCCCAAAAGGCCACCTCCTTCCTAAGGGAAAAGGACCCCACGTGGTGATCCTAACCACCAACGATGCCCTGAAGTTGCAGGGTTCGCTCCGTGGGCACACCGACCTCGAGTGAGGAGGCCCTCCAACTCCAACATCCAGAGAGATAACCGGGGGCAACAGGGCACCATGACGACTCGTGTGAACATCACTTGACCTGGAGTTTCTCTCATAAAACAATAAGAGTGTGTCCCAAAAGAGTAGACTACTGCTTGCAGGACTTACTGCACCCAGAGGGGAGCTAATAATCTTGGCGGGGGAACCGTATATCACACTGTCACCATAGAAAAGCCTACAGACACCGTGATGATGGTGGCCAATAAGACCGGCTGGACTCCTGTTTACTTCAAAAGGCTGTTGACTCAGTGGTCATCATGGTCCTTGATCACCACTGACCCTGGACTGTCTGGGAGTTGAGCGGGCAGGGCTCTGACACCTGGTGCTGTTTGTACGTTAATTCAGGGGCCTAATTGAAGAAAGCGCAGACTACTGGTCAGAGCATCTAGGCTGGCAGAAACGGTCAGCCTAAGGTGGCCGAACAAATGTGGGGCGGGGTGAAACCGGCCCCCACAGCGTCTCTGCACATCTCTTTCCTGGACCCTTAAAGGTCATTAGAATCTATAACACTTCCAATGCTGGTGCTCAGGTGGACGAGCAGGGAGGCAGGGGGCCTGGGGACAATCAACGTCACCTGGAGGCTGCTGGGGAGAAGTTCTGACCCTCGCCCCCGGGTATTAGGGCTCCCAACTCAGCACTCAGCAGTTACAGAAGAAGTGTCTGCACCCTCAGCACTCCAAGAATGAGGAACGGGACAAAAGGCAGAGGAGGGGTTTGTCCCCAGCAAAGCCCATTAAAAATCCCTGGGAGATAAAAATAGAATCTGGGCAATAAAGTCAAGTCTAACCTTTTTTATCCTTTGTGCTTTGTCTAATTTCACGTGCTCCTAGGGTCCCGCATGCAGAGGTTCCACACCCGGCACTTCAGACCAGATTTCCTAGTGCAGAATGGCTGGGTCGACACCTCAGCTCCTGGGGCCCAGTGCAGACTCCGCGATATAGAGCCTGAGCTGCAGCCAACCTGGCCCTCGAGAGCTCCGCCCCCTCCCTCCCACTGACTCTGACAGGATCTCTACACAGCAGCCCAGCCCACAGCCCACGGGGTAGTGCATGCTCTCACCTCTCCATTCTCTGATCAAAATATAAAGTTTCCTTTGCTTGTGAACCAAACTCAGTCTCGATCTGTTGGCCCCAATGACACTGGGCAGGGGGACACTTGTTGGGGTCCACTCTGGAGGATCAGTAACAGAAATTGAGACTATTGTAACCTCAATGAACAGATGTGTGAGCCAAACTGTAGTTAACATAGAACAGTGTATAAGGCTCGGGTAAAATAAGATGTTTCTAACACTTCCATTTGATATTTCCATCACTTTATTATAAGCAAGTTCAGTGAAAAGGTTTGTCTTATTTGTCAGGTCAATATTAGAGAAACGAAGTGATTTCTTTCCAAGGATGTACATCTAATAATCTTGGTTAAAGCTTCAATCTTGTTTTAAATGCTTTTCCATTGAAAATGATACCTCTCTTTCAGCTCCCCCATTTCTGAGAAGTATAAAATCTTATAATTTATTATTACCAAAGGGGAAAGGTGGGAGGAGGGATAAATTAACAGTTTGGGATTAACACATACACACTGCTATGTATAAAATAGATCATCAACAAGGAACTACTGTATAGCACAGGGAACTACACTCAACATTTTGCAATAACCTATAAGGGGAAATAATCTGAAAAAGAATAGATATTTTTATTGACATCATCTATCAATGACAGTTAAAGTGTAACCTAAGGGAAGCTGGTGGTGAGTGCTTCTGACCCTGAAGACTTCAATCATCTAAAGTTTGGACTCTGCCTACTTCCCAAGGCCCTTAATGAACATATGTGTAGCCGTAGCTTAAAAAATTCCCCAGTTTGGGTTTCGGGGAGACACTGATTTTGAAAAAGCCCTGGTGTTCTCCTTACATGAATGGGACTCTTCCTACTGCTAAAACATGTCTGTCACACCCAGAGGATGGTATACCGTCTGATCGGGAAGAGTTTGGAAAAGGCATCTCATCTCCTCATCTCCTGGTGCTCGGGTTCACCCCTCCAGCGTCTTTACTAACAGTCTCCCCACTTGGAGATGTCAGCACTGTCAACATCCTGTTGCGTACAGTTTGGAATTTGTCCAGAGGATGAAGCGGAAGGATGAGGAACAATGAGAGACAAGTCCTAGGTGTTCAGACAGGCACATGTCACTCTAATTTCCAATCAGGAAGACGAATTGACCAAAGGCTAGGGTTGCCCATGGAAACAGTATAGGGCTTGAGGAAATCCCGCTGCTTTGTGGCCAGTTCCCATAAACACAAGTTGAACAATGGAACTCAGGGGCAGTAAAATTCACAAAACTGCAGAGTTGAAAATATCCATCACTGAAAAATGTCTTGAGGAAAGTCAGAGAAAAGGACTTGTAAGCAAGGGAGAATGGCAGGAAAGGGATTTGAGGAGGTAGAAAGGACTCGCCATTAAGCACAAGAAAAGGAGCTGAACATTGCCAACATTGCAGTTGGCCAAAAAGGGTGTATGCGTTTTTTTCTGTATATATTCAAGAAAAGGGCATACACTTTTTTAGCCAACCAAACAGGTGGGCACTGGAAGTCAATACTACAAAAGATATCACTTCGCATCAGTCAGAAGAGCCATCCTCATAAAGCGTAAACAACAGAAATGCAGGACAGGGCAAGGAGAAGAGGGAGCCCTGTGAGACTTATAGTGGAAATGTATATTGCCAACGGCCATTCTGGAGAAGTGTATTGTGTTTACTAAAGCATCTAAAAAATGAGCTACAGAGCATAGGGCACTTGCACTCATGGGCGTATATCTTGAGAAAAACAAAAATCGAGAGGACACAGGCACCCCAATGTTTACCCCCTCTCTGTTTAAAAGATCCTCAACTAGGATATAACTTAAATGTCTCTGGAGGGAAAAAATGGGTAGAGATGTGGTACTTAGGTAGAGTGGAATATTATTCAGCCTGGAAATCAATGAAATATGGCCAGTTGTAACAACTCCGGAGGAGTTACGTATGATCTTTCTAAGTGACAGAATTCAAAAAGAAAAAGACACATATCATAAGATATCACTTAAAGGTGGAATCCAAAATGGCTACACATGAAATAAATTACAAAACAAAAACATAGTCAAATATGTAGAAAACACGCATAAGGCTGCTAAACGGGAAAGGTGGGGAGGGGTGAGGCATCACCCAGGAGGTTGAAATTAGCAAAGATACCATTCCAAATACCAAACTGATAATCAACAAGGCCTACACGGTAGCTAAAAGAACTGCACTCAGCACACTCAAGTCACCGGAAAAGAATATATACGACTGGTAAGAATCTGAAAAAGAATTTACTGATGTCTCTCTGTACGTGAATCAAGTGGATGTACAGCAGCAAGAAACAGAGCTTTGAAAATCAGCTGTAACCAATATAGTAATAAATTGAAAAAAATAAACGACAGAGAGACAGAGAAAACCTCTTACAACTTTTCCTCAGGGCCGGTGATGCAACATGGATTGAACACATCTAGACCCACAGCAGGATGAGACATAAGGCTGGAAACTGTTTGCGCTAAGAGAAATGTGAGGTTGGGTGAGGAAATGCACACCCTTTAAAGTAATACTACCTGGTACCCATTCAATGGGTCCCAAATATGCAGGTTCAAGGGATCGTCCTACAGCTAAAACATGCATGGAAAACCCAGAGGACTGTACACCATGTGATCGGGAGATGTGTCTAAAATGCAGCTCATTTATCCTCTCCTGGTGCTCCTGTTCACCATTCCAGCCACGTTACTTAGAATCTCCCCACTTGGAGAATCAGCACATTTCAACTTCTGTTTCACACATTTTGCAAATTGTGAGGAGGATGAACGGAGAACCAATGAGAGAATAGTTGTAGGGGTTTGGACGGGCACATATCACTCTAATTTCCCATTAAGAATAAGAATTGAAAAAAGGCTCAGCCCGCCTCGCCCGAGCCAAAATAGGGCCTGAAGCAATCCTGCGGGTTTGAGGCCAGCTCACAAAAGAGCAACTTAAAAAATGGAGCTCAGGGTCACTGCAATTCACAAACCTGCAGAGTTATAAATGAAAACTAACGTCCAAAAATATGTTGAGGTAAGGCAAAGAAGAGGATCTGAATGCAAGACAGAATTGCAAGAAACAGATTTCAAGAGATAAATTGGACTCGTCTTTAAAGCACATGAAAAGCGGCAGAATTTCGACAATGATGCAGTTGGCCCAAAAGGGCGTATGCGTTTTTTCCTGATTATATCCAGGAAAAAACGCATACGCACTTTATGGGCAACGAAGCAAGCAAGCAATGCAAATGTGCACAACAAAGAAGTCTCATTTCCCACTGGTCAAAAGGGCCATCCTAAAAAATTGTAAAAACCAGAAATGCAGGACAGGCCATGGAGAACAGGGAGCCTTTATACGCTGATGGGCAGTGTGTGAACTGCCGAGAGCCACTCTGGAGAAGTGTATGGTGGTTCCTAAATCATCTAAAAAACAGAGCTACAGAGCATAGGACACTTCCAATCATGGGAGTATATCTAGGGAAATCTAAAAATTAACAAGACACAAGCACACCACAGTTTAGGGCTACTCTGTTTACAAGAACCTCAACTTCAGTATACCTTAAATATCCCAGGAAAGAGAACAATGGATAAAGAAGATGTGGTACTTATGTACAATGGAATATCTCTTCACCATGAAATCAATGTAATAAGGCTAGTAGAAGGATAAAGAGTGGATTTAGGTCCGATAATACTACTTGAAATAAGTCAAACAGAAAAAGAAACATATCATAAGATATCACTTATAGAGGGAGGGTAAATATGGCTGCACAAGAAATGAATTACAGAACAGAACAGTGTCTCACATTTAGAAAACACACTTATTTCAGCTTAAGGGGAAAGGAGAGGTGGGGTGATGCATAAAACCAGAGTTTGAAATTAGCACAGATACCGTTCAATAAACCAAATAGATATTAGACAAGATCTACACCTTGCTCAATGAACTGGCCTCAACACACCCTATACACCGCAGAGAAATATATCTGAGTAATAAGAATCTTAAAACCCATGTATTGATATATCTCCATAAGGGAATCAAGTGTGTGCAGAGTGGCACAAACACAGCAGTGAAAATGAGCTAAACCCCATTATAGAAATAAATTTTAAAAACAAAACGCAGAAACAATGAAAGAGAGAAAAATTCTTACAAAATTCGCTCAGGGGCTGTGATGCAACCTGGATTGACCACATATAAACCCACAGCTGGATAAGACATAAGGCTGGACACTTGGGGCTGAGAGGATTGATGAGCTTTGGTGAGCAACTGCCAAAAGTTTAATGCAATACTTCATGCTACTCATTCCAAGGGTCCCAACACTCCAGGTTGAAGGGAATCTTCCTACAGCTAAACCATGCTTGGGAAACCCAGCGACTGGTATACCATATGATCGGGAAAGGTTTCTAAAACGCACCTCATTTTTCCTCTCCTGGGGCTCCGGATCGACATTCCAGCCGCTTTAGCAAAAATATCCCCACATGGAGAGTCAATGCCTTTAAGTTCTGGTATCACACAGTCTGCAGTTAGTGCGGAGGATGAATGGGAATAGGGGGAACCAGTGAGAAACTAGCTGTAGCGGTTTCAAGGGGCACATGTCACTCTAAATTCACATCAGTAAGAAGAATAAACCAAAGGCACAGCAAGGTGCCCCAGAAGAAGAATAGGGCCTGAAGGAATCCTGTGGTTATGAGGCAAGATCACAAAAATAAGAGCTGAAAAATGGAGCTAAGGGCCACTGCAATTCAAAAACCTGCAGAGTTATAAAGGCCAACTATTTTCAAAAAATATATTGAGGTAAGGCTATGAAGAGGCATTGAAAGCAAGGCAGAATTGAAGGAAAACGATTTCAGGAGGTAGACTGGAATTGCATTTAAAGCATAGGAAAAGAGGCAGAACGTCCACAATGATTCACTTGGCCAAAAAGGGCGTATGCCTTTTTTCCTGAATTTATTCAGGAAAAAAGGCATACGCCCTTTTTGGCCAACCAAGCAAGCTTGCAAAGGAAATCTGCACTACAATGAAGTCTCACTTCCCCCTGGTCAAAAGGGCCATCTGAAAAAAGTGTAAAATCCAGAAAGGCAGGACAGGCCATGGAGAACTGGGAGCCTTGTTATGCTGATGGGCGGGATGTGTATGGTGTTTCCTCAAACATCTAAAAAACAAAGCAACAGAGCCTAGGGCACTTCCACTTATGGTCCTATAGCTTAGGGAAATAAAAACCAAAAAGACACAGCCACCCCAAAATTTGGGACGCCTCTGTTTACAAGAACCTCGTTAACCGTACAAGTTCAATATCACAGAAAGTGAAAAATGGATAAAGAACTTGTGGTACTTACGTACAATGCAGTATCACTCAGCAATGAAATCTATGTCATCAGGCCCATAGCAGCATAATGAGTGGATTCAGGTATGATGATTCTAACTGAAATAAGACACACAGAAAAAGAAACATCATAAGATATCACTAATACACGGAATGTAAACTTGGCTACGCAGGAACTGAATACCAAAACAGAACAGGGTCTCAAATTTAGAAAACCAACTTATGCTTGCTTAAGGGGAAAGATGAGTTGGGGTGCTGCATAAAACCAGAGATTGAAATGAACACAGATAAAGTTCCTTAAGCAAAATATGGAATAGACAAGAGCTACTCCTTGCTCAACGAAATGGACTCAACACCCCATATTAAACGCCTAAGAATGTACCTGACTAGTAAGTATCTTAAAACCTATGGATTGCTATGTCTCCAAAAGAGAATCAAGCATGTGTACAGGGGCATAAACGCAGCAGTGATAGGATTGGAGAGGTTCAGTGAGCAAATGAAGACCCTTTGAAGTCATATTGAATGGTACCAATTCCACGGGTCTCAACTCTCAAGGTTTAAGGTATTCTTACTTCAGCTAAAACATGCATGTGGAACACAGAGTATGATCAACCGTGTGAACGGGAGACATGTTCA
Source organism: Pseudorca crassidens (assembly GCF_039906515.1). Classification (NCBI taxonomy): domain Eukaryota; kingdom Metazoa; phylum Chordata; class Mammalia; order Artiodactyla; family Delphinidae; genus Pseudorca; species Pseudorca crassidens. The sequence goes on along the minus strand of NW_027136020.1, from coordinate 522,827 downwards.
AATATGTCTCAGTTTTCCTCCCCTGGTACTCGGGTGCAACATTCCAGACGCTTTACTAACACCCTCCCCACTTGGAGAGTCAGCGCCTTTAACCTCCTGTTTGGCCCAATTTGCAATTTCTGCGGAAGATGAACAGAAATAGGGAGAACCAATGAGAGACTAGCTGGAGGTGTCTGGACGGGCAAATTTAACTCTCATTTCCCACCAGGAAGAGGAAATAACCAAAGGCTCAGCATGCCGTGCCAGAACCAGATTAGGGCCTGAAGCCATCCTGCGGTGTTGCGGCCAGGTCACAAGAAAGCGAGTTGAAGAAAGGAGCTCATGGGCACTGTAATTCACAAACCTGCAGAGTTATAAATGACAGCTATTGTCCATAAATATACTGAAGTAAGGCTGCCAAGAGGACTTGAAAGCGGGGCAGAATTGCAGGAAACCGATTTCAGGAGGTAGACTGGAATTGCATTGAAAGCATAGGAAAAGAGGCAGAACGTCCACAATGATGCACTTGGGCAAAAAGGGCGTATGCGTTTTTTCCTGAATATATTCAGGAAAAAACGCATACGCCCTTTTTGGCCAACCAAGCAAGCTTGCAAAGGAAATCTGCACTACAATGAAGTCTCACTTCCCCCCGGTCAAAAGGGCCATCTGTAAAAAGTGTAAAATCCAGAAAGGCAGGACAGGCCATGGAGAACTGGGAGCCTTGTTGTGCTGATGGGCGGGATGTAAATTGCCAACAGCCACTCGGGAGAAGTGTATGGTGTTTCCTGAAACATCTAAAAAACAAAGCAACAGAGCCTAGGGCACTTCCACTTATGGTCCTATAGCTTAGGGAAATTAAAATCAAAAAGACACAGCCACCCCAAAGTTTGGGACGCCTCTGTTTACAAGAACCTCGTTTACAGTACAAGTTCAACATCACAGAAAGTGAAAAATGGATAAAGAATTTGTGGTATTACTTACAAAGCAATATCACGCAGCAATGAAATCTATGTCATCAGGCCCTTAGCAGCACAATGAGTGGATTCAGGTATGATGATTCTAACTGAAATAAGTCACACAGAAACAGAAACATCATAAGATATCAGTAATACACGGAATGTAAACTTGGCTCCAAAGGAACTGAATTACAGAACAGAACAGGGTCTCAAATTTAGAAAACCAACTTATGCTTGCTTAAGGGTAAAGGTGAGTTGGGGTGCTGCATAAAACCAGAGATTGAAATGAGCACAGATAAAGTTCCTTAAGCCAAATATGGAATAGACAAGAGCTACTCCTTGCTCAACAAAATGGACTCAACACCCCATATTAAGCGCCTAAGAATGTACCTGACTAGTAAGTATCTTAAAACCTATGGATTGCTATGTCTCCGAAAGAGAATCAAGCATGTGTACAGGGGCATAAACGCAGCAGTGATAGGATTGGAGAGGTTCGGTGAGCAAATGAAGACCCTTTGAAGTCATATTGCATGGTACCCATTCCACGGGTTTCAACTACCCAGGTTTAAGGTATTCTTCCTTCAGCTAAAACATGCATGTGGAACCTAGAGTATGATCAACCATGTGATCGGGAGACGTGTTCAAATATGTCTCAGTTTTCGTACCCTGGTACTCGGGTGCCACATTCCAGACGCTTTACTAACACCCTCCCCACTTGGAGAGTCAGCCCCTTTAACCTCCTGTTTGGTCCAGTTTGTAATTTCTGCGGAAGATGAACAGGAATAGCGAGAACCAATGAGAGACTAGCTGGAGGTGTCTGGACGGGCAAATTTAACTCTCATTTCCCACCAGGAAGAGGAATTAACCAAAGGCTCAGCGTGCCCTGCCGGAACCAGATTAGGGCCTGAAGCCATCCTGCGGTGTTGCGGCCAGGTCACAAGAAAGCGAGTTGAAGAAAGGAGCTCAGGGGCACTGTAATTCACAAACCTGCAGAGTTATAAATGACAGCTATCGTCCAAAAATATACTGAAGTAAGGCTGCCAAGAGGACTTGAAAGCGGGGCAGAATTGCAGGAATCCGATTTCAGGAGGTAGACTGGAATTGCATTGAAAGCATAGGAAAAGAGGAAGAACGTCCACAATGATGCACTTGGCCAAAAAGGGCGTATGTGTTTTTTCCTGAATATATTCAGGAAAAAACGCATACGCCCTTTTTGGCCAACCAAGCAAGCTTGCAAAGGAAATCTGCACTACAATGAAGTCTCACTTCCCCCCGGTCAAAAGGGCCATCTGAAAAAAGTGTAAAATCCAGAAAGGCAGGACAGGCCATGGAGAACTGGGAGCCTTGTTATGCTGATGGGCGGGATGTAAATTGCCAACACACACTCGGGAGAAGTGTATGGTGTTTCCTGAAACATCTAAAAAACAAAGCAACAGAGCCTAGGGCACTTCCACTTATGGTCCTATAGCTTAGGGAAATTAAAATCAAAAAGACACAGCCACCCCAAAGTATGGAACGCCTCTGTTTACAAGAACCGCGTTTACCGTACAAGTTCAACATCGCAGAAAGTGAAAAATGGATAAAGAAGTTGTGGTATTTACTTACAAAGCAATATCACTCAGCAATGAAATCTATGTCATCAGGCCCTTAAGAGCACAATGAGTGGATTCAGGTATGATGATTCTAACTGAAATAAGTCACACAGAAAAAGAAACATCATAAGATATCAGTAATACACGGAATGTAAACTTGGCTACACAGGAACTGAATTACAGAACAGAACAGGGTCTCAAATTTAGAAAACCAACTTATGCTTGCTTAAGGGTGAAGGTGAGTTGGGGTGCTGCATAAAACCAGAGATTGAAATGAGCACAGATAAAGTTCCTTAAGCCAAATATGGAATAGACAAGAGCTACTCCTTGCTCAACGAAATGGACTCAACACCCCATATTAAGCGCCTAAGAATGTACCTGACTAGTAAGTATCTTAAAACCTATGGATTGCTATGTCTCTGAAAGAGAATCAAGCATGTGTACAGGGACATAAACGCAGCAGTGATAGGATTGGAGAGGTTCGGTGAGCAAATGAAGACCCTCTGAAGTCATATTGCATGGTACCCATTCCACGGGTTTCAACTACCCAGGTTTAAGGTATTCTTCCTTCAGCTAAAACATGCATGTGGAACCTAGAGTATGATCAACCATGTGATCGGGAAACGTGTTCAAATATGTCTCAGTTCTCGTACCCTGGTACTCGGGTGCAACATTCCAGACGCTTTACTAACACCCTCCCGACTTGGAGAGTCAGTCCCTTTAACCTCCTGTTTGGCCCAGTTTGCAATTTCTGCGGAAGATGAACAGGAATAGCGAGAACCAATGAGAGAATAGCTGGAGGTGTCTGGACGGGCAAATTTAACTCTCATTTCCCACCAGGAAGAGGAATTAACCAAAGGCTCAGCGTGCCCTGCCGGAACCAGATTAGGGCCTGAAGCCATCCTGCGGTGTTGCGGCCAGCTCAAAAGAAAGCGAGTTGAAGAAAGGAGCTCAGGGGCACTGTAATTCACAAACCTGCAGAGTTATAAATGACAGCTATCGTCCAAAAATATACTGAAGTAAGGCTGCCAAGAGGACTTGAAAGCGGGGCAGAATTGCAGGAAACCGATTTCAGGAGGTAGACTGGAATTGCATTGAAAGCATAGGAAAAGAGGCAGAACGTCCACAATGATGCACTTGGCCAAAAAGGGTGTATGCGTTTTTTCCTGAATATATTCAGGAAGAAACGCATACGCCCTTTTTGGCCAACCAAGCAAACTTGCAAAGGAAATCTGCACTACAATGAAGTCTCACTTCCCCCCGGTCAAAAGGGCCATCTGAAAAAAGTGTAAAATCCAGAAAGGCAGGACAGGCCATAGAGAACTGGGAGCCTTGTTATGCTGATGGGCCGGATGTAAATTGCCAGCAGACACTCGGGAGAAGTGTATGGTGTTTCCTGAAACATCTAAAAAACAAAACAACAGAGCCTAGGGCACTTCCACTTATGGTGCTATAGCTTAGGGAAATTAAAATCAAAAAGACACAGCCACCCCAAAGTTTGGGACGCCTCTGTTTACAAGAACCGCGTTTACCGTACAAGTTCAATATCACAGAAAGTGAAAAATGAATAAAGAACTTGTGGTAACTACGTACAATGCAGTATCACTCAGCAATGAAATCTATGTCATCAGGCCCGTAGCAGCATAATGAGTGGATTCAGGTACGATGATTCTAACTGAAATAAGTCACACAGAAAAAGAAACATCATAAGATATCACTAATGCACGGAATGTAAACTTGGCTACACAGGAACTGAATTCCAAAACAGAACAGGGTCTCAAATTTAGAAAACCAACTTATGCTTGCTTAAGGGGAAAGGTGAGTTGGGGTGCTGAATAAAACCAGAGATTGAAATGAGCACAGATAAATTTTCTTAAGCCAAATATGGAATAGACAAGAGCTACTCCTTGCTCAACGAAATGGACTCAACACCCCATATTAAATGCCTAAGAATGTACCTGACTAGTAAGTATCTTAAAACCTATGGATTGCTATGTCTCCGAAAGAGAATCAAGCCTGTGTACAGGGGCATAAACGCAGCAGTGATAGGATTGGAGAGGTTCGGTGAGCAAATGAAGACCCTTTGAAGTCATATTGCATGGTACCCATTCCACGGGTTTCAACTACCCAGGTTTAAGGTATTCTTCCTTCAGCTAAAACATGCATGTGGAACCTAGAGTATGATCAACCATGTGATCGGGAGACGTGTTCAAATATGTCTCAGTTTTCGTACCCTGGTACTCGGGTGCAACATTCCAGACGCTTTCCTAACACCCTCCCGACTTGGAGAGTCCGTCCCTTTAACCTCCTGTTTGGCCCAGTTTGCAATTTCTGCGGAAGATGAACAGGAATAGCGAGAACCAATGAGAGACTAGCTGGAGGTGTCTGGACGGGCAAATTTAACTCTCATTTCCCACGAGGAAGAGGAATTAACCAAAGGCTCAGCGTGCCGTGACGGAACCAGATTAGGGCCTGAAGCCATCCTGCGGTGTTGCGGCCAGCTCAAAAGAAAGCGAGTTGAAGAAAGGAGCTCAGGGGCACTGTAATTCACAAACCTGCAGAGTTATAAATGACAGCTATCGTCCAAAAATATACTGAAGTAAGGCTGCCAAGAGGACTTGAAAGCGGGGCAGAATTGCAGGAAACCGATTTCAGGAGGTAGACTGGAATTGCATTGAAAGCATAGGAAAAGAGGCAGAACGTCCACAATGATGCACTTGGCCAAAAAGGGTGTATGCGTTTTTTCCTGAATATATTCAGGAAAAAACGCATACGCCCTTTTTGGCCAACCAAGCAAACTTGCAAAGGAAATCTGCACTACAATGAAGTCTCACTTCCCCCCGGTCAAAAGGGCCATCTGAAAAAAGTGTAAAATCCAGAAAGGCAGGACAGGCCATGGAGAACTAGGAGCCTTGTTATGCTGATGGGCGGGGTGTAAATTGCCAACAGCCACTCGGGAGAAGTGTATGGTGTTTCCTGAAACATCTAAAAAACAAAGCAACAGAGCCTAGGGCACTTCCACTTATGGTCCTATAGCTTAGGGAAATTAAAATCAAAAAGACACAGCCACCCCAAAGTTTGGGAGTGCTCTGTTTACAAGAACCTCGTTTACGGTACAAGTTCAATATCGTAGAAAGTGAAAAATGGATAAAGAAGTTGTGGTACTTACGTACAATGCAATATCACTCAGCAATGAAATCTATGTCATCAGGCCCATAGCAGCATAATGAGTGGATTCAGGTATGATGATTCTAACTGAAATAAGTCACACAGAAAAAGAAACATCATAAGATATCACTAATACACGGAGTGTAAACTTGGCTACACAGGAACTGAATTACAAAACAGAACAGGGTCTCAAATTTAGAAAACCAACTTATGCTTGCTTAAGGGGAAAGGTGAGTTGGGGTGCTGCATAAAACCAGACATTGAAATGAGCACAGATAAAGTTCCTTAAGCCAAATATGTAATAGACAAGAGCTACTCCTTGCTCAACGAAATGGACTCAACACCCCATATTAAACGCCTAAGAATGTACCTGACTAGTAAGTATCTTAAAACCTATGGATTGCTATATCTCCAAAAGAGAATCAAGCGTGTGTCCAGGGGCATAAATGCAGCAATGATAGGATTGGAGAGGTTCGGTGAGCAAACGAAGACCCTTTGAAGTCATATTGCATGGTACCCATTCCACGGGTTTCAACTCTCCAGGTTTCAGGGATTCTTCCTTCAGCTAAAACATGCATGTGGAACCCAGAGTATTATCCACCGTGTGATCGGGAGACGTGTTCAAATATGTCTCAGATTTCGTCCACTGGTACTCGGGTGCAACATTGCAGACGCTTTACTAACACTCTCCCGACTTGGAGAGTCAGTGCCTTTAACCTCCTGTTTGGCCCAGTTTGCAATTTCTGCGGAAGATGAACAGGAATAGGGAGAACCAATGAGAGACTAGCTGGAGGTGTCTGGACGGGCAAATTTAACTCTCATTTCCCACCAGGAAGAGGAATTAACCAAAGGCTCAGCATGTCGTGCCAGAACCAGATTAGGGCCTGAAGCAATCCTGCGGTGTTGCGGCCAGCTCACAAGAAAGCGAGTTGAAGAAAGGAGCTCAGGGGCACTGTAATTCACAAACCTGCAGACTTATAAATGACAGCTATCGTCCAAAAATATACTGAAGTAAGGTTGCCAAGAGGACTTGAAAGCGGGGAAGAATTGCAGGAAACCGATTTCAGGAGGTAGACTGGAATTGCATTGAAAGCATAGGCAAAGAGGGAGAACGTCCACAATGATGCACTTGGCCAAAAAGGGCGTATGCGTTTTTTCCTGAATCAGGAAAAAACGCATACGCCCTTTTTGGCCAACCAAGCAAGCTTGCAAAGGAAATCTGCACTACAATGAAGTCTCACTTCCCCCCGGTCAAAAGGGCCATCTGAGAAATGTGTAAAATCCAGAAAGGCAGGACAGGCCATGGAGAACTGGGAGCCTTGTTATGCTGATGGGCGGGATGTAAATTGCCAACAGCCACTCGGGAGAAGTGTATGGTGTTTCCTGAAACATCTAAAAAACAAAGCAACAGAGCCTAGGGCACTTCCACTTATGGTCCTATAGCTTAGGGAAATTAAAATCAAAAAGACACAGCCACCCCACAGTTTGGGACAGCTCTGTTTACAAGAACCTCGTTTACGGTACAAGTTCAATATCGCAGAAAGTGAAAAATGGATAAAGAAGTTGTGGTACTTATGTACAATGCAAAATCACTCAGCCATGAAATCTATGTCATCAGGCCCATAGCAGCATAATGAGTGGATTCAGGTATGATGATTCTAACTGAAATATGTCACACAGAAAAAGAAACATCATAAGATATCACTAATACACGGAATGTGAACTTGGCTACACATGAACTGAATTACAAAACAGAACAGGGTCTCAAGTTTAGAAAACCAACTTATGCTTCCTTAAGGGGGAAAGTGAGTTGGGGTGCTGCATAAAACCAGAGTTTGAAATTAGCACAGATACCATTCAATAAGCCAAATATGTAATAGACAAGACCTACCCCTTGCTCAACAAAATGGACTCAACAATGAGGTATCACCTCACACCTGATAGAATGGGCATCATGAGAAAATCTACAAACAAAAATGCTGGAAAGGGTGTGGAGAAAAGGAACCCTCTTCCACTATTGTTGGGAATATAAATTGATACAGTCACTACGGAGAACAATATGGAGTTTCTTAAGAAACTAACAATAGAATTACCATATGATACAGCAATCCCAGTACTGGACATATACCCAGACAAAACCATAAATCAAAACGAGACATTCACCGCAATGTTCATTGCATCACTATTTACAATATCGAGGTAATGGAAGCAACCTAAATGCCCACAGACAGACGAATGCATAAAGCTGTGGTACATATATAAAATGGAATATTACTAAGCCATGAAAAGGAATGAAATTGGGTCATTTGTAGAGACGTCGATGGATCTAGAGACTGTCATACAGAGTGAAGTAAGTCAGAAAGAGAAAAACAAATCTTGTATATTCATGCATATATGTGGAACCTAGAAAAACTGTACAGATTAACCATTTTGCAAGGCATAAATAGAGCAACAGATGTAGACAACAAATGTATGGACAACAAGGGGGGAAAGCTGTTGGGGGGGTGGTGGTGGGAGGAGTTGAGAGACTGGGATTGGCATGTATACATTTATATGTATAAAATAGATAACCAATAAGAACCTGCTGTATAAAAATATAAAATAAAATTCAAAATTAAAAAGAAATAAAATTTAAAAAATAAAACAGAAAAAACAATTATTCCCTTCACATACATGTATTTATATGAATAAATTATTTCCATGCTTATATCTGTAAATACAAAAAAGAGGAATAAAATCTACCTTGAACCAAAAACGAAAAAGAGAAAAAAAACACAGAACCCACCAGTTCCACAGAGGAAAACCGTATCAGGGCACTTGCTCCAGTTGTAAACAATTCTGAAGTTGGCCAGTGGTGGGGAATCGTCTCCCATTCAGCCAGCAGCCCCCACGCAACAAGCGTCCTCATTGCAAAGCTGGGGCACCGTGCCGAGGCATCTGTGAGTAAACGTGAGCTGAGCCCCAGGCCAGTTGCTGCTGAACTATTCCCACCCGTCCCAGGTAAAACACCTGAATATATACAAGGACTTGAAAGCCTAGAGGAAGGGCCATAGAGCCACACGAGTGACAGCATGCCGGCCGACTTGGTGCCTGCAGGCCAGCCAGGATGGTCCTGGCCCTGGGTGCTCTTCTGGAAGATTTCCATTTCCCTGACTGAGATACCCGTCCTGTCCCTGCCCCCACTGCTTTTTTCCTTCCTCACCTCTGCCCAGGGAGAAATTCCAGCAGCAGGTATGGGTGACACATCCTCTTCTTTAGCAGGTGGCAGCCTGGCAACTGCTGCAGAAAGTCCAGCAGAGCCCCACTCACACTGGGCCACCCACAAAGCCGTGGCCTCTCACTCCCTCCCACCAGCCCAGCCCCGAGACTGCTGACAGGGCAGAGAAAATGGCGTCAGGCACGGCTGCAGGGGCTCTTGCTGCCTGGAGTGGTATTTATATTGATCTCAACCCAGGCACACCTGGGGAGGGCTGGCCCGCACGGTAAGGCTGCCCAGGTCAGCCAATCATCACCCCTCAGGGGCTCACAGTTGCAGAAAATGGAACTTGCTGAACCGGCCAGGTCCAAGGAACAGGTGTGGGCTCCTGAGAGTCAGGATAGACAAGGGGCTGCAGCTTTGGCTTGTTTTCTAATCATTTTATCTGGCCCATGAGTGGGAGACAACTTCAAGAAAACCCTCTCCTTATGAGAGGAACCCAGGAGTCAGGGAGAGGAGGGGTGGGTGGTGGTTGGAGACAGAGGCCTGGTGCCCCGGGTGCAGTGGAAGTCTCTGGAAGACCAGGTGGAGGGAGGCCGCACAGAGTGACGCCCAGGGTCACAGACCTGTCGCAGCTGCTGTTTGTTAGTTCAAGTCCTGCTCTGAGGTGCTCTGTGCCAGCTCTGAGCGACAGGTGAGCTGGGGGTGCTCTGCAATGAGGGCTATGTGCACGGTTCCTGTGTGCCCAGCCCTGCCATGGTACCTGCAAGGGTAGCTCTGTATCCTGGGAAGGGCCTGACCACGAGAGCCCCGTGGGCTGGGGTGGGGGTGGGGTACCTGCCCAGGTGAGCTCCATATTCTGGGATTGGTCTGACCACGAGAGCCCCATGGGCTGCTGGGGACCTGGTAAAGGATATCAGGACAGTCAGTGAAGCCACCAAGGATATACCTCCAGTTGCTCCTAATTCCTACACCCTGCTGGTCATTCTACCAACCACCAGGACATGGTATTCTGTATTAGTCTTCAATGATGCCTTCTTTTGTATTCCATTAGTCCCAGAGTCACAAGAAATTTTGGCTTGTGAGTGGCAGGACTCAACATACAACTAAAACAATACTTCCGGGCCGTCTTGCCCCAAGGGTGCAAAAATTCCCACACCATCTTTGGGGAAAGCTTAGCTAAAGACCTAAAAGTTCTACCTCTGGAAAAGGAAACCCTCCTTCAGTACGCAGACGACATTCTGATCGCCAGCCCTACTAAGGAGGCCTCTGAACTACCAAGCCAATAAAGGATAGAAGTTGTCCAAGAAAAAGCTCAAATATCACAGACTGCGGTGACCTGCCTGGGCTTCATTCTCACAGAAGGTCGGAGAAGCCCATCCCAGGAAAGGGAAGAAACCATTTGCAGCCTTACCCCTTTCTAAAACTAGAAGACAGCTTAGGGGTTCCTGGGGAGGCCAGGGTTTGCTGCTTCTGGATCCCTAACTACAGTCTACTAGCTGGGCCTCTATATGAAACACTGAAAGGAAAAGATGATGATCCTTTTGAATAGAATCCAGAAGTGGCCTTTCAAGAATGGAAAGAGCAGTCAATTCAGACCCTTGCCCTGGAACTCCCTAATTTAGCTAAACCCTTTGACCTTTACATTCCCGGTGAAAGGTGAATCGCCATTGGAGAATTAGTGCAAAAACTGGGACCACTTGAAATGGAACAATGCAAGAATGCCATCCAGGTAGGATAAACTACGGTCACCAAGGGGCTTGGCCCACTGCCGCATCTGGCCAAGATACTGGCGGTATCTAAAAACCTGGAAATCAGCAGCCCAAAAGGCCACCTCCTTCCTAAGGGAAAAGGACCCCACGTGGTGATCCTAACCACCAACGATGCCCTGAAGTTGCAGGGTTCGCTCCGTGGGCACACCGACCTCGAGTGAGGAGGCCCTCCAACTCCAACATCCAGAGAGATAACCGGGGGCAACAGGGCACCATGACGACTCGTGTGAACATCACTTGACCTGGAGTTTCTCTCATAAAACAATAAGAGTGTGTCCCAAAAGAGTAGACTACTGCTTGCAGGACTTACTGCACCCAGAGGGGAGCTAATAATCTTGGCGGGGGAACCGTATATCACACTGTCACCATAGAAAAGCCTACAGACACCGTGATGATGGTGGCCAATAAGACCGGCTGGACTCCTGTTTACTTCAAAAGGCTGTTGACTCAGTGGTCATCATGGTCCTTGATCACCACTGACCCTGGACTGTCTGGGAGTTGAGCGGGCAGGGCTCTGACACCTGGTGCTGTTTGTACGTTAATTCAGGGGCCTAATTGAAGAAAGCGCAGACTACTGGTCAGAGCATCTAGGCTGGCAGAAACGGTCAGCCTAAGGTGGCCGAACAAATGTGGGGCGGGGTGAAACCGGCCCCCACAGCGTCTCTGCACATCTCTTTCCTGGACCCTTAAAGGTCATTAGAATCTATAACACTTCCAATGCTGGTGCTCAGGTGGACGAGCAGGGAGGCAGGGGGCCTGGGGACAATCAACGTCACCTGGAGGCTGCTGGGGAGAAGTTCTGACCCTCGCCCCCGGGTATTAGGGCTCCCAACTCAGCACTCAGCAGTTACAGAAGAAGTGTCTGCACCCTCAGCACTCCAAGAATGAGGAACGGGACAAAAGGCAGAGGAGGGGTTTGTCCCCAGCAAAGCCCATTAAAAATCCCTGGGAGATAAAAATAGAATCTGGGCAATAAAGTCAAGTCTAACCTTTTTTATCCTTTGTGCTTTGTCTAATTTCACGTGCTCCTAGGGTCCCGCATGCAGAGGTTCCACACCCGGCACTTCAGACCAGATTTCCTAGTGCAGAATGGCTGGGTCGACACCTCAGCTCCTGGGGCCCAGTGCAGACTCCGCGATATAGAGCCTGAGCTGCAGCCAACCTGGCCCTCGAGAGCTCCGCCCCCTCCCTCCCACTGACTCTGACAGGATCTCTACACAGCAGCCCAGCCCACAGCCCACGGGGTAGTGCATGCTCTCACCTCTCCATTCTCTGATCAAAATATAAAGTTTCCTTTGCTTGTGAACCAAACTCAGTCTCGATCTGTTGGCCCCAATGACACTGGGCAGGGGGACACTTGTTGGGGTCCACTCTGGAGGATCAGTAACAGAAATTGAGACTATTGTAACCTCAATGAACAGATGTGTGAGCCAAACTGTAGTTAACATAGAACAGTGTATAAGGCTCGGGTAAAATAAGATGTTTCTAACACTTCCATTTGATATTTCCATCACTTTATTATAACCAAGTTCAGTGAAAAGGTTTGTCTTATTTGTCAGGTCAATATTAGAGAAACGAAGTGATTTCTTTCCAAGGATGTACATCTAATAATCTTGGTTAAAGCTTCAATCTTGTTTTAAATGCTTTTCCATTGAAAATGATACCTCTCTTTCAGCTCCCCCATTTCTGAGAAGTATAAAATCTTATAATTTATTATTACCAAAGGGGAAAGGTGGGAGGAGGGATAAATTAACAGTTTGGGATTAACACATACACACTGCTATGTATAAAATAGATCATCAACAAGGAACTACTGTATAGCACAGGGAACTACACTCAACATTTTGCAATAACCTATAAGGGGAAATAATCTGAAAAAGAATAGATATTTTTATTGACATCATCTATCAATGACAGTTAAAGTGTAACCTAAGGGAAGCTGGTGGTGAGTGCTTCTGACCCTGAAGACTTCAATCATCTAAAGTTTGGACTCTGCCTACTTCCCAAGGCCCTTAATGAACATATGTGTAGCCGTAGCTTAAAAAATTCCCCAGTTTGGGTTTCGGGGAGACACTGATTTTGAAAAAGCCCTGGTGTTCTCCTTACATGAATGGGACTCTTCCTACTGCTAAAACATGTCTGTCACACCCAGAGGATGGTATACCGTCTGATCGGGAAGAGTTTGGAAAAGGCATCTCATCTCCTCATCTCCTGGTGCTCGGGTTCACCCCTCCAGCGTCTTTACTAACAGTCTCCCCACTTGGAGATGTCAGCACTGTCAACATCCTGTTGCGTACAGTTTGGAATTTGTCCAGAGGATGAAGCGGAAGGATGAGGAACAATGAGAGACAAGTCCTAGGTGTTCAGACAGGCACATGTCACTCTAATTTCCAATCAGGAAGACGAATTGACCAAAGGCTAGGGTTGCCCATGGAAACAGTATAGGGCTTGAGGAAATCCCGCTGCTTTGTGGCCAGTTCCCATAAACACAAGTTGAACAATGGAACTCAGGGGCAGTAAAATTCACAAAACTGCAGAGTTGAAAATATCCATCACTGAAAAATGTCTTGAGGAAAGTCAGAGAAAAGGACTTGTAAGCAAGGGAGAATGGCAGGAAAGGGATTTGAGGAGGTAGAAAGGACTCGCCATTAAGCACAAGAAAAGGAGCTGAACATTGCCAACATTGCAGTTGGCCAAAAAGGGTGTATGCGTTTTTTTCTGTATATATTCAAGAAAAGGGCATACACTTTTTTAGCCAACCAAACAGGTGGGCACTGGAAGTCAATACTACAAAAGATATCACTTCGCATCAGTCAGAAGAGCCATCCTCATAAAGCGTAAACAACAGAAATGCAGGACAGGGCAAGGAGAAGAGGGAGCCCTGTGAGACTTATAGTGGAAATGTATATTGCCAACGGCCATTCTGGAGAAGTGTATTGTGTTTACTAAAGCATCTAAAAAATGAGCTACAGAGCATAGGGCACTTGCACTCATGGGCGTATATCTTGAGAAAAACAAAAATCGAGAGGACACAGGCACCCCAATGTTTACCCCCTCTCTGTTTAAAAGATCCTCAACTAGGATATAACTTAAATGTCTCTGGAGGGAAAAAATGGGTAGAGATGTGGTACTTAGGTAGAGTGGAATATTATTCAGCCTGGAAATCAATGAAATATGGCCAGTTGTAACAACTCCGGAGGAGTTACGTATGATCTTTCTAAGTGACAGAATTCAAAAAGAAAAAGACACATATCATAAGATATCACTTAAAGGTGGAATCCAAAATGGCTACACATGAAATAAATTACAAAACAAAAACATAGTCAAATATGTAGAAAACACGCATAAGGCTGCTAAACGGGAAAGGTGGGGAGGGGTGAGGCATCACCCAGGAGGTTGAAATTAGCAAAGATACCATTCCAAATACCAAACTGATAATCAACAAGGCCTACACGGTAGCTAAAAGAACTGCACTCAGCACACTCAAGTCACCGGAAAAGAATATATACGACTGGTAAGAATCTGAAAAAGAATTTACTGATGTCTCTCTGTACGTGAATCAAGTGGATGTACAGCAGCAAGAAACAGAGCTTTGAAAATCAGCTGTAACCAATATAGTAATAAATTGAAAAAAATAAACGACAGAGAGACAGAGAAAACCTCTTACAACTTTTCCTCAGGGCCGGTGATGCAACATGGATTGAACACATCTAGACCCACAGCAGGATGAGACATAAGGCTGGAAACTGTTTGCGCTAAGAGAAATGTGAGGTTGGGTGAGGAAATGCACACCCTTTAAAGTAATACTACCTGGTACCCATTCAATGGGTCCCAAATATGCAGGTTCAAGGGATCGTCCTACAGCTAAAACATGCATGGAAAACCCAGAGGACTGTACACCATGTGATCGGGAGATGTGTCTAAAATGCAGCTCATTTATCCTCTCCTGGTGCTCCTGTTCACCATTCCAGCCACGTTACTTAGAATCTCCCCACTTGGAGAATCAGCACATTTCAACTTCTGTTTCACACATTTTGCAAATTGTGAGGAGGATGAACGGGGAACCAATGAGAGAATAGTTGTAGGGGTTTGGACGGGCACATATCACTCTAATTTCCCATTAAGAATAAGAATTGAAAAAAGGCTCAGCCCGCCTCGCCCGAGCCAAAATAGGGCCTGAAGCAATCCTGCGGGTTTGAGGCCAGCTCACAAAAGAGCAACTTAAAAAATGGAGCTCAGGGTCACTGCAATTCACAAACCTGCAGAGTTATAAATGAAAACTAACGTCCAAAAATATGTTGAGGTAAGGCAAAGAAGAGGATCTGAATGCAAGACAGAATTGCAAGAAACAGATTTCAAGAGATAGATTGGACTCGTCTTTAAAGCACATGAAAAGCGGCAGAATTTCGACAATGATGCAGTTGGCCCAAAAGGGCGTATGCGTTTTTTCCTGATTATATCCAGGAAAAAACGCATACGCACTTTATGGGCAACGAAGCAAGCAAGCAATGCAAATGTGCACAACAAAGAAGTCTCATTTCCCACTGGTCAAAAGGGCCATCCTAAAAAATTGTAAAAACCAGAAATGCAGGACAGGCCATGGAGAACAGGGAGCCTTTATACGCTGATGGGCAGTGTGTGAACTGCCGAGAGCCACTCTGGAGAAGTGTATGGTGGTTCCTAAATCATCTAAAAAACAGAGCTACAGAGCATAGGACACTTCCAATCATGGGAGTATATCTAGGGAAATCTAAAAATTAACAAGACACAAGCACACCACAGTTTAGGGCTACTCTGTTTACAAGAACCTCAACTTCAGTATACCTTAAATATCCCAGGAAAGAGAACAATGGATAAAGAAGATGTGGTACTTATGTACAATGGAATATCTCTTCACCATGAAATCAATGTAATAAGGCTAGTAGAAGGATAAAGAGTGGATTTAGGTCCGATAATACTACTTGAAATAAGTCAAACAGAAAAAGAAACATATCATAAGATATCACTTATAGAGGGAGGGTAAATATGGCTGCACAAGAAATGAATTACAGAACAGAACAGTGTCTCACATTTAGAAAACACACTTATTTCAGCTTAAGGGGAAAGGAGAGGTGGGGTGATGCATAAAACCAGAGTTTGAAATTAGCACAGATACCGTTCAATAAACCAAATAGATATTAGACAAGATCTACACCTTGCTCAATGAACTGGCCTCAACACACCCTATACACCGCAGAGAAATATATCTGAGTAATAAGAATCTTAAAACCCATGTATTGATATATCTCCATAAGGGAATCAAGTGTGTGCAGAGTGGCACAAACACAGCAGTGAAAATGAGCTAAACCCCATTATAGAAATAAATTTTAAAAACAAAACGCAGAAACAATGAAAGAGAGAAAAATTCTTACAAAATTCGCTCAGGGGCTGTGATGCAACCTGGATTGACCACATATAAACCCACAGCTGGATAAGACATAAGGCTGGACACTTGGGGCTGAGAGGATTGATGAGCTTTGGTGAGCAACTGCCAAAAGTTTAATGCAATACTTCATGCTACTCATTCCAAGGGTCCCAACACTCCAGGTTGAAGGGAATCTTCCTACAGCTAAACCATGCTTGGGAAACCCAGCGACTGGTATACCATATGATCGGGAAAGGTTTCTAAAACGCACCTCATTTTTCCTCTCCTGGGGCTCCGGATCGACATTCCAGCCGCTTTACCAAAAATATCCCCACATGGAGAGTCAATGCCTTTAAGTTCTGGTATCGCACAGTCTGCAGTTAGTGCGGAGGATGAATGGGAATAGGGGGAACCAGTGAGAAACTAGCTGTAGCGGTTTCAAGGGGCACATGTCACTCTAAATTCACATCAGTAAGAAGAATAAACCAAAGGCACAGCAAGGTGCCCCAGAAGAAGAATAGGGCCTGAAGGAATCCTGTGGTTATGAGGCAAGATCACAAAAATAAGAGCTGAAAAATGGAGCTAAGGGCCACTGCAATTCAAAAACCTGCAGAGTTATAAAGGCCAACTATTTTCAAAAAATATATTGAGGTAAGGCTATGAAGAGGCATTGAAAGCAAGGCAGAATTGAAGGAAAACGATTTCAGGAGGTAGACTGGAATTGCATTTAAAGCATAGGAAAAGAGGCAGAACGTCCACAATGATTCACTTGGCCAAAAAGGGCGTATGCCTTTTTTCCTGAATTTATTCAGGAAAAAAGGCATACGCCCTTTTTGGCCAACCAAGCAAGCTTGCAAAGGAAATCTGCACTACAATGAAGTCTCACTTCCCCCTGGTCAAAAGGGCCATCTGAAAAAAGTGTAAAATCCAGAAAGGCAGGACAGGCCATGGAGAACTGGGAGCCTTGTTATGCTGATGGGCGGGATGTGTATGGTGTTTCCTCAAACATCTAAAAAACAAAGCAACAGAGCCTAGGGCACTTCCACTTATGGTCCTATAGCTTAGGGAAATAAAAACCAAAAAGACACAGCCACCCCAAAATTTGGGACGCCTCTGTTTACAAGAACCTCGTTAACCGTACAAGTTCAATATCACAGAAAGTGAAAAATGGATAAAGAACTTGTGGTACTTACGTACAATGCAGTATCACTCAGCAATGAAATCTATGTCATCAGGCCCATAGCAGCATAATGAGTGGATTCAGGTATGATGATTCTAACTGAAATAAGACACACAGAAAAAGAAACATCATAAGATATCACTAATACACGGAATGTAAACTTGGCTACGCAGGAACTGAATACCAAAACAGAACAGGGTCTCAAATTTAGAAAACCAACTTATGCTTGCTTAAGGGGAAAGATGAGTTGGGGTGCTGCATAAAACCAGAGATTGAAATGAACACAGATAAAGTTCCTTAAGCCAAATATGGAATAGACAAGAGCTACTCCTTGCTCAACGAAATGGACTCAACACCCCATATTAAACGCCTAAGAATGTACCTGACTAGTAAGTATCTTAAAACCTATGGATTGCTATGTCTCCAAAAGAGAATCAAGCATGTGTACAGGGGCATAAACGCAGCAGTGATAGGATTGGAGAGGTTCAGTGAGCAAATGAAGACCCTTTGAAGTCATATTGAATGGTACCAATTCCACGGGTCTCAACTCTCAAGGTTTAAGGTATTCTTCCTTCAGCTAAAACATGCATGTGGAACACAGAGTATGATCAACCGTGTGAATGGGAGACATGTTCAAATATGTCTCAGTTTTCCTCCCCTGGTACTCGGGTGCAACATTCCAGACGCTTTACTAACACTCTCCCCACTTGGAGAGTCAGCGCCTTTAACCTCCTGTTTGGCCCAATTTGCAATTTCTGCGGAAGATGAACAGAAATAGGGAGAACCAATGAGAGACTAGCTGGAGGTGTCTGGACGGGCAAATTTAACTCTCATTTCCCACCAGGAAGAGGAAATAACCAAAGGCTCAGCATGCCGTGCCAGAACCAGATTAGGGCCTGAAGCCATCCTGCGGTGTTGCGGCCAGGTCACAAGAAAGCGAGTTGAAGAAAGGAGCTCAGGGGCACTGTAATTCACAAACCTGCAGAGTTATAAATGACAGCTATCGTCCATAAATATACTGAAGTAAGGCTGCCAAGAGGACTTGAAAGCGGGGCAGAATTGCAGGAAACCGATTTCAGGAGGTAGACTGGAATTGCATTGAAAGCATAGGAAAAGAGGCAGAACGTCCACAATGATGCACTTGGCCAAAAAGGGCGTATGCGTTTTTTCCTGAATATATTCAGGAAAAAACGCATACGCCCTTTTTGGCCAACCAAGCAAGCTTGCAAAGGAAATCTGCACTACAATGAAGTCTCACTTCCCCCCGGTCAAAAGGGCCATCTGTAAAAAGTGTAAAATCCAGAAAGGCAGGACAGGCCATGGAGAACTGGGAGCCTTGTTATGCTGATGGGCGGGATGTAAATTGCCAACAGCCACTCGGGAGAAGTGTATGGTGTTTCCTGAAACATCTAAAAAACAAAGCAACAGAGCCTAGGGCACTTCCACTTATGGTCCTATAGCTTAGGGAAATTAAAATCAAAAAGACACAGCCACCCCAAAGTTTGGGACGCCTCTGTTTACAAGAACCTCGTTTACAGTACAAGTTCAACATCGCAGAAAGTGAAAAATGGATAAAGAATTTGTGGTATTTACTTACAAAGCAATATCACGCAGCAATGAAATCTATGTCATCAGGCCCTTAGCAGCACAATGAGTGGATTCAGGTATGATGATTCTAACTGAAATAAGTCACACAGAAACAGAAACATCATAAGATATCAGTAATACACGGAATGTAAACTTGGCTCCAAAGGAACTGAATTACAGAACAGAACAGGGTCTCAAATTTAGAAAACCAACTTATGCTTGCTTAAGGGTAAAGGTGAGTTGGGGTGCTGCATAAAACCAGAGATTGAAATGAGCACAGATAAAGTTCCTTAAGCCAAATATGGAATAGACAAGAGCTACTCCTTGCTCAACAAAATGGACTCAACACCCCATATTAAGCGCCTAAGAATGTACCTGACTAGTAAGTATCTTAAAACCTATGGATTGCTATATCTCCAAAAGAGAATCAAGCGGGTGTCCAGGGGCATAAATGCAGCAGTGATAGGATTGGAGAGGTTCGGTGAGCAAACAAAGACCCTTTGAAGTCATATTGCATGGTACCCATTCCACGGGTCTCAACTCTCCAGGTTTCAGGGATTCTTCCTTCAGCTAAAACATGCATGTGGAACCTAGAGTATGATCAACCATGTGATCGGGAAACGTGTTCAAATATGTCTCAGTTTTCGTTCCCTGGTACTCGGGTGCAACATTCCAGACGCTTTACTAACACCCTCCTGACTTGGAGAGTCAGTCCCTTTAACCTCCTGTTTGGCCCAGTTTGCAATTTCTGCGGAAGATGAACAGGAATAGCGAGAACCAATGAGAGAATAGCTGGAGGTGTCTGGACGGGCAAATTTAACTCTCATTTCCCACCAGGAAGAGGAATTAACCAAAGGCTCAGCGTGCCGTGCCGGAACCAGATTAGGGCCTGAAGCCATCCTGCGGTGTTGCGGCCAGGTCACAAGAAAGCGAGTTGAAGAAAGGAGCTCAGGGGCACTGTAAGTCACAAACCTGCAGAGTTATAAATGACAGCTATCGTCCAAAAATATACTGAAGTAAGGCTGCCAAGAGGACTTGAAAGCGGGGCAGAATTGCAGGAAACCGATTTCAAGAGGTAGACTGGAATTGCATTGAAAGCATAGGAAAAGAGGCAGAACGTCCACAATGATGCACTTGGCCAAAAAGGGCGTATGCGTTTTTTCCTGAATATATTCAGGAAAAAACGCATACGCCCTTTTTGGCCAACCAAGCAAACTTGCAAAGGAAATCTGCACTACAATGAAGTCTCACTTTCCCCCGGTCAAAAGGGCCATCTGAAAAAAGTGTAAAATCCAGAAAGGCAGGACAGGCCATGGAGAACTGGGAGCCTTGTTATGCTGATGGGTGGGATGTAAATTGCCAGCAGACACTCGGGAGAAGTGTATGGTGTTTCCTGAAACATCTAAAAAACAAAGCAACAGAGCCTAGGGCACTTCCACTTATGGTCCTATAGCTTAGGGAAATTAAAATCAAAAAGACACAGCCACCCCAAACACTGGGACGCCTCTGTTTACAAGAACCTCTTTTACAGTACAAGTTCAACATCGCAGAAAGTGAAAAATGGATAAACAAGTTGTGGTATTTACTTACAAAGCAATATCACTCAGCAATGAAATCTATGTCATCAGGCCCTTAACAGCACAATGAGTGGATTCAGGTATGATGATTCTAACTGAAATAAGTCACACAGAAAAAGAAACATCATAAGATATCAGTAATACACGGAATGTAAACTTGGCTACACAGGAACTGAATTACAGAACAGAACAGGGTCTCAAATTTAGAAAACCAACTTATGCTTGCTTAAGGGGAAAGGTGAGTTGGGGTGCTGCATAAAACCAGAGATTGAAATGAGCACAGATAAAGTTCCTTAAGCCAAATATGGAATAGACAAGAGCTACTCCTTGCTCAACAAAATGGACTCAACACCGCATATTAAACGCCTAAGAATGTACCTGACTAGTAAGTATCTTAAAACCTATGGATTGCTATGTCTCTGAAAGAGAATCAAGCATGTGTACAGGGGCATAAACACAGCAGTGATAGGATTGGAGAGGTTCGGTGAGCAAATGAAGACCCTCTGAAGTCATATTGCATGGTACCCATTCCACGGGTTTCAACTACCCAGGTTTAAGGTATTCTTCCTTCAGCTAAAACATGCATGTGGAACCTAGAGTATGATCAACCATGTGATCGGGAAACGTGTTCAAATATGTCTCAGTTCTCGTACCCTGGTACTCGGGTGCAACATTCCAGACGCTTTACTAACACCCTCCCGACTTGGAGAGTCAGTCCCTTTAACCTCCTGTTTGGCCCAGTTTGCAATTTCTGCGGAAGATGAACAGGAATAGCGAGAACCAATGAGAGAATAGCTGGAGGTGTCTGGACGGGCAAATTTAACTCTCATTTCCCACCAGGAAGAGGAATTAACCAAAGGCTCAGCGTGCCCTGCCGGAACCAGATTAGGGCCTGAAGCCATCCTGCGGTGTTGCGGCCAGCTCAAAAGAAAGCGAGTTGAAGAAAGGAGCTCAGGGGCACTGTAATTCACAAACCTGCAGAGTTATAAATGACAGCTATCGTCCAAAAATATACTGAAGTAAGGCTGCCAAGAGGACTTGAAAGCGGGGCAGAATTGCAGGAAACCGATTTCAGGAGGTAGTCTGGAATTGCATTGAAAGCATAGGAAAAGAGGCAGAACGTCCACAATGATGCACTTGGCCAAAAAGGGCGTATGCGTTTTCTCCTGAATATATTCAGGAAAAAACGCATACGCCCTTTTTGGCCAACCAAGCAAACTTGCAAAGGAAATCTGCACTACAATGAAGTCTCACTTCCCCCCGGTCAAAAGGGCCATCTGAAAAAAGTGTAAAATCCAGAAAGGCAGGACAGGCCATACAGAACTGGGAGCCTTGTTATGCTGATGGGCAGGATGTAAATTGCCAGCAGACACTCGGGAGAAGTGTATGGTGTTTCCTGAAACATCTAAAAAACAAAACAACAGAGCCTAGGGCACTTCCACTTATGGTCCTATAGCATAGGGAAATTAAAATCAAAAAGACACAGCCACCCCAAAGTTTGGGACGCCTCTGTTTACAAGAACCTCGTTTACAGTACAAGTTCAACATCGCAGAAAGTGAAAAATGGATAAAGAAGTTGTGGTATTTACTTACAAAGCAATATCACTCAGCAATGAAATCTATGTCATCAGGCCCGTAGCAGCATAATGAGTGGATTCAGGTACGATGATTCTAACTGAAATAAGTCACACAGAAAAAGAAACATCATAAGATATCACTAATGCACGGAATGTAAACTTGGCTACACAGGAACTGAATTCCAAAACAGAACAGGGTCTCAAATTTAGAAAACCAACTTATGCTTGCTTAAGGGGAAAGGTGAGTTGGGGTGCTGAATAAAACCAGAGATTGAAATGAGCACAGATAAATTTTCTTAAGCCAAATATGGAATAGACAAGAGCTACTCCTTGCTCAACGAAATGGACTCAACACCCCATATTAAACGCCTAAGAATGTACCTGACTAGTAAGTATCTTAAAACCTATGGATTGCTATGTCTCCGAAAGAGAATCAAGCATGTGTACAGGGGCATAAACGCAGCAGTGATAGGATTGGAGAGGTTCGGTGAGCAAATGAAGACCCTCTGAAGTCATATTGCATGGTACCCATTCCACGGGTTTCAACTACCCAGGTTTAAGGTATTCTTCCTTCAGCTAAAACATGCATGTGGAACCTAGAGTATGATCAACCATGTGATCGGGAAACGTGTTCAAATATGTCTCACTTTCCATACCCTGGTACTCGGGTGCAACATTCCAGACGCTTTACTAACACCCTCCCGACTTGGAGAGTCAGTCCCTTTAACCTCCTGTTTGGCCCAGTTTGCAATTTCTGCGGAAGATGAACAGGAATAGCGAGAACCAATGAGAGAATAGCTGGAGGTGTCTGGACGGGCAAATTTAACTCTCATTTCCCACCAGGAAGAGGAATTAACCAAAGGCTCAGCGTGCCGTGCCGGAACCAGATTAGGGCCTGAAGCCATCCTGCGGTGTTGCGGCCAGGTCACAAGAAAGCGAGTTGAAGAAAGGAGCTCAGGGGCACTGTAATTCACAAACCTGCAGAGTTATAAATGACAGCTATCGTCCAAAAATATACTGAAGTAAGGCTGCCAAGAGGACTTGAAAGCGGGGCAGAATTGCAGGAAACCGATTTCAGGAGGTAGACTGGAATTGCATTGAAAGCATAGGAAAAGAGGCAGAACGTCCACAATGATGCACTTGGCCAAAAAGGGCGTATGCGTTTTTTCCTGAATATATTCAGGAAAAAACGCATACGCACTTTTTGGCCAACCAAGCAAACTTGCAAAGGAAATCTGCACTACAATGAAGTCTCACTTCCCCCCGGTCAAAAGGGCCATCTGAAAAAAGTGTAAAATCCAGAAAGGCAGGACAGGCCATGGAGAACTGGGAGCCTTGTTATGCTGATTGGCGGGATGTAAATTGCCAACAGACACTCGGGAGAAGTGTATGGTGTTTCCTGAAACATCTAAAAAACAAAGCAACAGAGCCTAGGGCACTTCCACTTATGGTCCTATAGCTTAGGGAAATTAAAATCAAAAAGACACAGCCACCCCAAAGTTTGGGACGCCTCTGTTTACAAGAACCGCGTTTACCGTACAAGTTCAATATCACAGAAAGTGAAAAATGAATAAAGAACTTGTGGTAACTACGTACAATGCAGTATCACTCAGCAATGAAATCTATGTCATCAGGCCCGTAGCAGCATAATGAGTGGATTCAGGTACGATGATTCTAACTGAAATAAGTCACACAGAAAAAGAAACATCATAAGATATCACTAATGCACGGAATGTAAACTTGGCTACACAGGAACTGAATTCCAAAACAGAACAGGGTCTCAAATTTAGAAAACCAACTTATGCTTGCTTAAGGGGAAAGGTGAGTTGGGGTGCTGAATAAAACCAGAGATTGAAATGAGCACAGAAAAATTTTCTTAAGCCAAATATGGAATAGACAAGAGCTACTCCTTGCTCAACGAAATGGACTCAACACCCCATATTAAATGCCTAAGAATGTACCTGACTAGTAAGTATCTTAAAACCTATGGATTGCTATGTCTCCTAAAGAGAATCAAGCCTGTGTACAGGGGCATAAACGCAGCAGTGATAGGATTGGAGAGGTTCGGTGAGCAAATGAAGACCCTTTGAAGTCATATTGCATGGTACCCATTCCACGGGTTTCAACTACCCAGGTTTAAGGTATTCTTCCTTCAGCTAAAACATGCATGTGGAACCTAGAGTATGATCAACCATGTGATCGGGAGACGTGTTCAAATATGTCTCAGTTTTCGTACCCTGGTACTCGGGTGCAACATTCCAGACGCTTTCCTAACACCCTCCCGACTTGGAGAGTCAGTCCCTTTAACCTCCTGTTTGGCCCAGTTTGCAATTTCTGCGGAAGATGAACAGGAATAGCGAGAACCAATGAGAGAATAGCTGGAGGTGTCTGGACGGGCAAATTTAACTCTCATTTCCCACCAGGAAGAGG
The DNA here is from genome assembly GCF_039906515.1 of Pseudorca crassidens. Classification (NCBI taxonomy): domain Eukaryota; kingdom Metazoa; phylum Chordata; class Mammalia; order Artiodactyla; family Delphinidae; genus Pseudorca; species Pseudorca crassidens. Next base: position 498,409 of record NW_027136020.1, on the reverse strand, counting down.
AATTAACCAAAGGCTCAGCGTGCCGTGCCGGAACCAGATTAGGGCCTGAAGCCATCCTGCGGTGTTGCGGCCAGGTCATAAGAAAGCGAGTTGAAGAAAGGAGCTCAGGGGCACTGTAATTCACAAACCTGCAGAGTTATAAATGACAGCTATCGTCCAAAAATATACTGAAGTAAGGCTGCCAAGAGGACTTGAAAGCGGGGCAGAATTGCAGGAAACCGATTTCAGGAGGTAGACTGGAATTGCATTGAAAGCATAGGAAAAGAGGCAGAACGTCCACAATGATGCACTTGGCCAAAAAGGGCGTATGCGTTTTTTCCTGAATATATTCAGGAAAAAACGCATACGCACTTTTTGGCCAACCAAGCAAACTTGCAAAGGAAATCTGCACTACAATGAAGTCTCACTTCCCCCCGGTCAAAAGGGCCATCTGAAAAAAGTGTAAAATCCAGAAAGGCAGGACAGGCCATGGAGAACTGGGAGCCTTGTTATGCTGATGGGCGGGATGTAAATTGCCAACAGACACTCGGGAGAAGTGTATGGTGTTTCCTGAAACATCTAAAAAACAAAGCAACAGAGCCTAGGGCACTTCCACTTATGGTCCTATAGCTTAGGGAAATTAAAATCAAAAAGACACAGCCACCCCAAAGTTTGGGACGCCTCTGTTTACAAGAACCGCGTTTACCGTACAAGTTCAATATCACAGAAAGTGAAAAATGAATAAAGAACTTGTGGTAACTACGTACAATGCAGTATCACTCAGCAATGAAATCTATGTCATCAGGCCCGTAGCAGCATAATGAGTGGATTCAGGTACGATGATTCTAACTGAAATAAGTCACACAGAAAAAGAAACATCATAAGATATCACTAATGCACGGAATGTAAACTTGGCTACACAGGAACTGAATTCCAAAACAGAACAGGGTCTCAAATTTAGAAAACCAACTTATGCTTGCTTAAGGGGAAAGGTGAGTTGGGGTGCTGCATAAAACCAGAGATTGAAATGAGCACAGATAAAGTTCCTTAAGCCAAATATGGAATAGACAAGAGCTACTCCTTGCTCAACGAAATGGACTCAACACCCCATATTAAATGCCTAAGAATGTACCTGACTAGTAAGTATCTTAAAACCTATGGATTGCTATGTCTCCGAAAGAGAATCAAGCCTGTGTACAGGGGCATAAACGCAGCAGTGATAGGATTGGAGAGGTTCGGTGAGCAAATGAAGACCCTTTGAAGTCATATTGCATGGTACCCATTCCACGGGTTTCAACTACCCAGGTTTAAGGTATTCTTCCTTCAGCTAAAACATGCATGTGGAACCTAGAGTATGATCAACCATGTGATCGGGAGACGTGTTCAAATATGTCTCAGTTTTCGTACCCTGGTACTCGGGTGCAACATTCCAGACGCTTTCCTAACACCCTCCCGACTTGGAGAGTCAGTCCCTTTAACCTCCTGTTTGGCCCAGTTTGCAATTTCTGCGGAAGATGAACAGGAATAGCGAGAACCAATGAGAGACTAGCTGGAGGTGTCTGGACGGGCAAATTTAACTCTCATTTCCCACGAGGAAGAGGAATTAACCAAAGGCTCAGCGTGCCGTGACGGAACCAGATTAGGGCCTGAAGCCATCCTGCGGTGTTGCGGCCAGCTCAAAAGAAAGCGAGTTGAAGAAAGGAGCTCAGGGGCACTGTAATTCACAAACCTGCAGAGTTATAAATGACAGCTATCGTCCAAAAATATACTGAAGTAAGGCTGCCAAGAGGACTTGAAAGCGGGGCAGAATTGCAGGAAACCGATTTCAGGAGGTAGACTGGAATTGCATTGAAAGCATAGGAAAAGAGGCAGAACGTCCACAATGATGCACTTGGCCAAAAAGGGCGTATGCGTTTTTTCCTGAATATATTCAGGAAAAAACGCATACGCCCTTTTTGGCCAACCAAGCAAACTTGCAAAGGAAATCTGCACTACAATGAAGTCTCACTTCCCCCCGGTCAAAAGGGCCATCTGAAAAAAGTGTAAAATCCAGAAAGGCAGGACAGGCCATGGAGAACTAGGAGCCTTGTTATGCTGATGGGCGGGGTGTAAATTGCCAACAGACACTCGGGAGAAGTGTATGGTGTTTCCTGAAACATCTAAAAAACAAAGCAACAGAGCCTAGGGCACTTCCACTTATGGTCCTATAGCTTAGGGAAATTAAAATCAAAAAGACACAGCCACCCCAAAGTTTGGGACTGCTCTGTTTACAAGAACCTCGTTTACGGTACAAGTTCAATATCGTAGAAAGTGAAAAATGGATAAAGAAGTTGTGGTACTTACGTACAATGCAATATCACTCAGCAATGAAATCTATGTCATCAGGCCCATAGCAGCATAATGAGTGGATTCAGGTATGATGATTCTAACTGAAATAAGTCACACAGAAAAAGAAACATCATAAGATATCACTAATACACGGAGTGTAAACTTGGCTACACAGGAACTGAATTACAAAACAGAACAGGGTCTCAAATTTAGAAAACCAACTTATGCTTGCTTAAGGGGAAAGGTGAGTTGGGGTGCTGCATAAAACCAGACATTGAAATGAGCACAGATAAAGTTCCTTAAGCCAAATATGTAATAGACAAGAGCTACTCCTTGCTCAACGAAATGGACTCAACACCCCATATTAAACGCCTAAGAATGTACCTGACTAGTAAGTATCTTAAAACCTATGGATTGCTATATCTCCAAAAGAGAATCAAGCGTGTGTCCAGGGGCATAAATGCAGCAATGATAGAATTGGAGAGGTTCGGTGAACAAACGAAGACCCTTTGAAGTCATATTGCATGGTACCCATTCCACGGGTTTCAACTCTCCAGGTTTCAGGGATTCTTCCTTCAGCTAAAACATGCATGTGGAACCCAGAGTATTATCCACCGTGTGATCGGGAGACGTGTTCAAATATGTCTCAGATTTCGTCCCCTGGTACTCGGGTGCAACATTCCAGACGCTTTACTAACACTCTCCCGACTTGGAGAGTCAGTGCCTTTAACCTCCTGTTTGGCCCAGTTTGCAATTTCTGCGGAAGATGAACAGGAATAGGGAGAACCAATGAGAGACTAGCTGGAGGTGTCTGGACGGGCAAATTTAACTCTCATTTCCCACCAGGAAGAGGAATTAACCAAAGGCTCAGCATGTCGTGCCAGAACCAGATTAGGGCCTGAAGCATTCCTGCGGTGTTGCGGCCAGCTCACAAGAAAGCGAGTTGAAGAAAGTAGCTCAGGGGCACTGTAATTCACAAACCTGCAGACTTATAAATGACAGCTATCGTCCAAAAATATACTGAAGTAAGGTTGCCAAGAGGACTTGAAAGCGGGGAAGAATTGCAGGAAACCGATTTCAGGAGGTAGACTGGAATTGCATTGAAAGCATAGGCAAAGAGGGAGAACGTCCACAATGATGCACTTGGCCAAAAAGGGCGTATGCGTTTTTTCCTGAATCAGGAAAAAACGCATACGCACTTTTTGGCCAACCAAGCAAGCTTGCAAAGGAAATCTGCACTACAATGAAGTCTCACTTCCCCCCGGTCAAAAGGGCCATCTGAGAAAAGTGTAAAATCCAGAAAGGCAGGACAGGCCATGGAGAACTGGGAGCCTTGTTATGCTGATGGGCGGGATGTAAATTGCCAACAGCCACTCGGGAGAAGTGTATGGTGTTTCCTGAAACATCTAAAAAACAAAGCAACAGAGCCTAGGGCACTTCCACTTATGGTCCTATAGCTTAGGGAAATTAAAATCAAAAAGACACAGCCACCCCACAGTTTGGGACAGCTCTGTTTACAAGAACCTCGTTTACGGTACAAGTTCAATATCGCAGAAAGTGAAAAATGGATAAAGAAGTTGTGGTACTTATGTACAATGCAAAATCACTCAGCCATGAAATCTATGTCATCAGGCCCATAGCAGCATAATGAGTGGATTCAGGTATGATGATTCTAACTGAAATATGTCACACAGAAAAAGAAACATCATAAGATATCACTAATACATGGAATGTGAACTTGGCTACACATGAACTGAATTACAAAACAGAACAGGGTCTCAAGTTTAGAAAACCAACTTATGCTTCCTTAAGGGGGAAAGTGAGTTGGGGTGCTGCATAAAACCAGAGTTTGAAATTAGCACCGATACCATTCAATAAGCCAAATATGTAATAGACAAGACCTACCCCTTGCTCAACAAAATGGACTCAACAATGAGGTATCACCTCACACCTGATAGAATGGGCATCATGAGAAAATCTACAAACAAAAATGCTGGAAAGGGTGTGGAGAAAAGGAACCCTCTTCCACTATTGTTGGGAATATAAATTGATACAGTCACTACAGAGAACAATATGGAGTTTCTTAAGAAACTAACAATAGAATTACCATATGATACAGCAATCCCAGTACTGGACATATACCCAGACAAAACCATAAATCAAAATGAGACATTCACCGCAATGTTCATTGCATCACTATTTACAATATCGAGGTAATGGAAGCAACCTAAATGCCCACAGACAGACGAATGCATAAAGCTGTGGTACATATATAAAATGGAATATTACTAAGCCATGAAAAGGAATGAAATTGGGTCATTTGTAGAGACGTCGATGGATCTAGAGACTGTCATACAGAGTGAAGTAAGTCAGAAAGAGAAAAACAAATCTTGTATATTCATGCATATATGTGGAACCTAGAAAAACTGTACAGATTAACCATTTTGCAAGGCATAAATAGAGCAACAGATGTAGACAACAAATGTATGGACAACAAGGGGGGAAAGCTGTTGGGGGGGTGGTGGTGGGAGGAGTTGAGAGACTGGGATTGGCATGTATACATTTATATGTATAAAATAGATAACCAATAAGAACCTGCTGTATAAAAATATAAAATAAAATTCAAAATTAAAAAGAAATAAAATTTAAAAAATAAAACAGAAAAAACAATTATTCCCTTCACATACATGTATTTATATGAATAAATTATTTCCATGCTTATATCTGTAAATACAAAAAAGAGGAATAAAATCTACCTTGAACCAAAAACGAAAAAGAGAAAAAAAACACAGAACCCACCAGTTCCACAGAGGAAAACCGTATCAGGGCACTTGCTCCAGTTGTAAACAATTCTGAAGTTGGCCAGTGGTGGGGAATCGTCTCCCATTCAGCCAGCAGCCCCCACGCAACAAGCGTCCTCATTGCAAAGCTGGGGCACCGTGCCGAGGCATCTGTGAGTAAACGTGAGCTGAGCCCCAGGCCAGTTGCTGCTGAACTATTCCCACCCGTCCCAGGTAAAACACCTGAATATATACAAGGACTTGAAAGCCTAGAGGAAGGGCCATAGAGCCACACGAGTGACAGCATGCCGGCCGACTTGGTGCCTGCAGGCCAGCCAGGATGGTCCTGGCCCTGGGTGCTCTTCTGGAAGATTTCCATTTCCCTGACTGAGATACCCGTCCTGTCCCTGCCCCCACTGCTTTTTTCCTTCCTCACCTCTGCCCAGGGAGAAATTCCAGCAGCAGGTATGGGTGACACATCCTCTTCTTTAGCAGGTGGCAGCCTGGCAACTGCTGCAGAAAGTCCAGCAGAGCCCCACTCACACTGGGCCACCCACAAAGCCGTGGCCTCTCACTCCCTCCCACCAGCCCAGCCCCGAGACTGCTGACAGGGCAGAGAAAATGGCGTCAGGCACGGCTGCAGGGGCTCTTGCTGCCTGGAGTGGTATTTATATTGATCTCAACCCAGGCACACCTGGGGAGGGCTGGCCCGCACGGTAAGGCTGCCCAGGTCAGCCAATCATCACCCCTCAGGGGCTCACAGTTGCAGAAAATGGAACTTGCTGAACCGGCCAGGTCCAAGGAACAGGTGTGGGCTCCTGAGAGTCAGGATAGACAAGGGGCTGCAGCTTTGGCTTGTTTTCTAATCATTTTATCTGGCCCATGAGTGGGAGACAACTTCAAGAAAACCCTCTCCTTATGAGAGGAACCCAGGAGTCAGGGAGAGGAGGGGTGGGTGGTGGTTGGAGACAGAGGCCTGGTGCCCCGGGTGCAGTGGAAGTCTCTGGAAGACCAGGTGGAGGGAGGCCGCACAGAGTGACGCCCAGGGTCACAGACCTGTCGCAGCTGCTGTTTGTTAGTTCAAGTCCTGCTCTGAGGTGCTCTGTGCCAGCTCTGAGCGACAGGTGAGCTGGGGGTGCTCTGCAATGAGGGCTATGTGCACGGTTCCTGTGTGCCCAGCCCTGCCATGGTACCTGCAAGGGTAGCTCTGTATCCTGGGAAGGGCCTGACCACGAGAGCCCCGTGGGCTGGGGTGGGGGTGGGGTACCTGCCCAGGTGAGCTCCATATTCTGGGATTGGTCTGACCACGAGAGCCCCATGGGCTGCTGGGGACCTGGTAAAGGATGTCAGGACAGTCAGTGAAGCCACCGAGGATATACCTCCAGTTGCTCCTAATTCCTACACCCTGCTGGTCATTCTACCAACCACCAGGACATGGTATTCTGTATTAGTCTTCAATGATGCCTTCTTTTGTATTCCATTAGTCCCAGAGTCACAAGAAATTTTGGCTTGTGAGTGGCAGGACTCAACATACAACTAAAACAATACTTCCGGGCCGTCTTGCCCCAAGGGTGCAAAAATTCCCACACCATCTTTGGGGAAAGCTTAGCTAAAGACCTAAAAGTTCTACCTCTGGAAAAGGAAACCCTCCTTCAGTACGCAGACGACATTCTGATCGCCAGCCCTACTAAGGAGGCCTCTGAACTACCAAGCCAATAAAGGATAGAAGTTGTCCAAGAAAAAGCTCAAATATCACAGACTGCGGTGACCTGCCTGGGCTTCATTCTCACAGAAGGTCGGAGAAGCCCATCCCAGGAAAGGGAAGAAACCATTTGCAGCCTTACCCCTTTCTAAAACTAGAAGACAGCTTAGGGGTTCCTGGGGAGGCCAGGGTTTGCTGCTTCTGGATCCCTAACTACAGTCTACTAGCTGGGCCTCTATATGAAACACTGAAAGGAAAAGATGATGATCCTTTTGAATAGAATCCAGAAGTGGCCTTTCAAGAATGGAAAGAGCAGTCAATTCAGACCCTTGCCCTGGAACTCCCTAATTTAGCTAAACCCTTTGACCTTTACATTCCCGGTGAAAGGTGAATCGCCATTGGAGAATTAGTGCAAAAACTGGGACCACTTGAAATGGAACAATGCAAGAATGCCATCCAGGTAGGATAAACTACGGTCACCAAGGGGCTTGGCCCACTGCCGCATCTGGCCAAGATACTGGCGGTATCTAAAAACCTGGAAATCAGCAGCCCAAAAGGCCACCTCCTTCCTAAGGGAAAAGGACCCCACGTGGTGATCCTAACCACCAACGATGCCCTGAAGTTGCAGGGTTCGCTCCATGGGCACACCGACCTCGAGTGAGGAGGCCCTCCAACTCCAACATCCAGAGAGATAACCGGGGGCAACAGGGCACCATGACGACTCGTGTGAACATCACTTGACCTGGAGTTTCTCTCATAAAACAATAAGAGTGTGTCCCAAAAGAGTAGACTACTGCTTGCAGGACTTACTGCACCCAGAGGGGAGCTAATAATCTTGGCGGGGGAACCGTATATCACACTGTCACCATAGAAAAGCCTACAGACACCGTGATGATGGTGGCCAATAAGACCGGCTGGACTCCTGTTTACTTCAAAAGGCTGTTGACTCAGTGGTCATCATGGTCCTTGATCACCACTGACCCTGGACTGTCTGGGAGTTGAGCGGGCAGGGCTCTGACACCTGGTGCTGTTTGTACGTTAATTCAGGGGCCTAATTGAAGAAAGCGCAGACTACTGGTCAGAGCATCTAGGCTGGCAGAAACGGTCAGCCTAAGGTGGCCGAACAAATGTGGGGCGGGGTGAAACCGGCCCCCACAGCGTCTCTGCACATCTCTTTCCTGGACCCTTAAAGGTCATTAGAATCTATAACACTTCCAATGCTGGTGCTCAGGTGGACGAGCAGGGAGGCAGGGGGCCTGGGGACAATCAACGTCACCTGGAGGCTGCTGGGGAGAAGCTCTGACCCTCGCCCCCGGGTATTAGGGCTCCCAACTCAGCACTCAGCAGTTACAGAAGAAGTGTCTGCACCCTCAGCACTCCAAGAATGAGGAACGGGACAAAAGGCAGAGGAGGGGTTTGTCCCCAGCAAAGCCCATTAAAAATCCCTGGGAGATAAAAATAGAATCTGGGCAATAAAGTCAAGTCTAACCTTTTTTATCCTTTGTGCTTTGTCTAATTTCACGTGCTCCTAGGGTCCCGCATGCAGAGGTTCCACACCCGGCACTTCAGACCAGATTTCCTAGTGCAGAATGGCTGGGTCGACACCTCAGCTCCTGGGGCCCAGTGCAGACTCCGCGATATAGAGCCTGAGCTGCAGCCAACCTGGCCCTCGAGAGCTCCGCCCCCTCCCTCCCACTGACTCTGACAGGATCTCTACACAGCAGCCCAGCCCACAGCCCACGGGGTAGTGCATGCTCTCACCTCTCCATTCTCTGATCAAAATATAAAGTTTCCTTTGCTTGTGAACCAAACTCAGTCTCGATCTGTTGGCCCCAATGACACTGGGCAGGGGGACACTTGTTGGGGTCCACTCTGGAGGATCAGTAACAGAAATTGAGACTATTGTAACCTCAATGAACAGATGTGTGAGCCAAACTGTAGTTAACATAGAACAGTGTATAAGGCTCGGGTAAAATAAGATGTTTCTAACACTTCCATTTGATATTTCCATCACTTTATTATAAGCAAGTTCAGTGAAAAGGTTTGTCTTATTTGTCAGGTCAATATTAGAGAAACGAAGTGATTTCTTTCCAAGGATGTACATCTAATAATCTTGGTTAAAGCTTCAATCTTGTTTTAAATGCTTTTCCATTGAAAATGATACCTCTCTTTCAGCTCCCCCATTTCTGAGAAGTATAAAATCTTATAATTTATTATTACCAAAGGGGAAAGGTGGGAGGAGGGATAAATTAACAGTTTGGGATTAACACATACACACTGCTATGTATAAAATAGATCATCAACAAGGAACTACTGTATAGCACAGGGAACTACACTCAACATTTTGCAATAACCTATAAGGGGAAATAATCTGAAAAAGAATAGATATTTTTATTGACATCATCTATCAATGACAGTTAAAGTGTAACCTAAGGGAAGCTGGTGGTGAGTGCTTCTGACCCTGAAGACTTCAATCATCTAAAGTTTGGACTCTGCCTACTTCCCAAGGCCCTTAATGAACATATGTGTAGCCGTAGCTTAAAAAATTCCCCAGTTTGGGTTTCGGGGAGACACTGATTTTGAAAAAGCCCTGGTGTTCTCCTTACATGAATGGGACTCTTCCTACTGCTAAAACATGTCTGTCACACCCAGAGGATGGTATACCGTCTGATCGGGAAGAGTTTGGAAAAGGCATCTCATCTCCTCATCTCCTGGTGCTCGGGTTCACCCCTCCAGCGTCTTTACTAACAGTCTCCCCACTTGGAGATGTCAGCACTGTCAACATCCTGTTGCGTACAGTTTGGAATTTGTCCAGAGGATGAAGCGGAAGGATGAGGAACAATGAGAGACAAGTCCTAGGTGTTCAGACAGGCACATGTCACTCTAATTTCCAATCAGGAAGACGAATTGACCAAAGGCTAGGGTTGCCCATGGAAACAGTATAGGGCTTGAGGAAATCCCGCTGCTTTGTGGCCAGTTCCCATAAACACAAGTTGAACAATGGAACTCAGGGGCAGTAAAATTCACAAAACTGCAGAGTTGAAAATATCCATCACTGAAAAATGTCTTGAGGAAAGTCAGAGAAAAGGACTTGTAAGCAAGGGAGAATGGCAGGAAAGGGATTTGAGGAGGTAGAAAGGACTCGCCATTAAGCACAAGAAAAGGAGCTGAACATTGCCAACATTGCAGTTGGCCAAAAAGGGTGTATGCGTTTTTTTCTGTATATATTCAAGAAAAGGGCATACACTTTTTTAGCCAACCAAACAGGTGGGCACTGGAAGTCAATACTACAAAAGATATCACTTCGCATCAGTCAGAAGAGCCATCCTCATAAAGCGTAAACAACAGAAATGCAGGACAGGGCAAGGAGAAGAGGGAGCCCTGTGAGACTTATAGTGGAAATGTATATTGCCAACGGCCATTCTGGAGAAGTGTATTGTGTTTACTAAAGCATCTAAAAAATGAGCTACAGAGCATAGGGCACTTGCACTCATGGGCGTATATCTTGAGAAAAACAAAAATCGAGAGGACACAGGCACCCCAATGTTTACCCCCTCTCTGTTTAAAAGATCCTCAACTAGGATATAACTTAAATGTCTCTGGAGGGAAAAAATGGGTAGAGATGTGGTACTTAGGTAGAGTGGAATATTATTCAGCCTGGAAATCAATGAAATATGGCCAGTTGTAACAACTCCGGAGGAGTTACGTATGATCTTTCTAAGTGACAGAATTCAAAAAGAAAAAGACACATATCATAAGATATCACTTAAAGGTGGAATCCAAAATGGCTACACATGAAATAAATTACAAAACAAAAACATAGTCAAATATGTAGAAAACACGCATAAGGCTGCTAAACGGGAAAGGTGGGGAGGGGTGAGGCATCACCCAGGAGGTTGAAATTAGCAAAGATACCATTCCAAATACCAAACTGATAATCAACAAGGCCTACACGGTAGCTAAAAGAACTGCACTCAGCACACTCAAGTCACCGGAAAAGAATATATACGACTGGTAAGAATCTGAAAAAGAATTTACTGATGTCTCTCTGTACGTGAATCAAGTGGATGTACAGCAGCAAGAAACAGAGCTTTGAAAATCAGCTGTAACCAATATAGTAATAAATTGAAAAAAATAAACGACAGAGAGACAGAGAAAACCTCTTACAACTTTTCCTCAGGGCCGGTGATGCAACATGGATTGAACACATCTAGACCCACAGCAGGATGAGACATAAGGCTGGAAACTGTTTGCGCTAAGAGAAATGTGAGGTTGGGTGAGGAAATGCACACCCTTTAAAGTAATACTACCTGGTACCCATTCAATGGGTCCCAAATATGCAGGTTCAAGGGATCTTCCTACAGCTAAAACATGCATGGAAAACCCAGAGGACTGTACACCATGTGATCGGGAGATGTGTCTAAAATGCAGCTCATTTATCCTCTCCTGGTGCTCCTGTTCACCATTCCAGCCACGTTACTTAGAATCTCCCCACTTGGAGAATCAGCACATTTCAACTTCTGTTTCACACATTTTGCAAATTGTGAGGAGGATGAACGGGGAACCAATGAGAGAATAGTTGTAGGGGTTTGGACGGGCACATATCACTCTAATTTCCCATTAAGAATAAGAATTGAAAAAAGGCTCAGCCCGCCTCGCCCGAGCCAAAATAGGGCCTGAAGCAATCCTGCGGGTTTGAGGCCAGCTCACAAAAGAGCAACTTAAAAAATGGAGCTCAGGGTCACTGCAATTCACAAACCTGCAGAGTTATAAATGAAAACTAACGTCCAAAAATATGTTGAGGTAAGGCAAAGAAGAGGATCTGAATGCAAGACAGAATTGCAAGAAACAGATTTCAAGAGATAGATTGGACTCGTCTTTAAAGCACATGAAAAGCGGCAGAATTTCGACAATGATGCAGTTGGCCCAAAAGGGCGTATGCGTTTTTTCCTGATTATATCCAGGAAAAAACGCATACGCACTTTATGGGCAACGAAGCAAGCAAGCAATGCAAATGTGCACAACAAAGAAGTCTCATTTCCCACTGGTCAAAAGGGCCATCCTAAAAAATTGTAAAAACCAGAAATGCAGGACAGGCCATGGAGAACAGGGAGCCTTTATACGCTGATGGGCAGTGTGTGAACTGCCGAGAGCCACTCTGGAGAAGTGTATGGTGGTTCCTAAATCATCTAAAAAACAGAGCTACAGAGCATAGGACACTTCCAATCATGGGAGTATATCTAGGGAAATCTAAAAATTAACAAGACACAAGCACACCACAGTTTAGGGCTACTCTGTTTACAAGAACCTCAACTTCAGTATACCTTAAATATCCCAGGAAAGAGAACAATGGATAAAGAAGATGTGGTACTTATGTACAATGGAATATCTCTTCACCATGAAATCAATGTAATAAGGCTAGTAGAAGGATAAAGAGTGGATTTAGGTCCGATAATACTACTTGAAATAAGTCAAACAGAAAAAGAAACATATCATAAGATATCACTTATAGAGGGAGGGTAAATATGGCTGCACAAGAAATGAATTACAGAACAGAACAGTGTCTCACATTTAGAAAACACACTTATTTCAGCTTAAGGGGAAAGGAGAGGTGGGGTGATGCATAAAACCAGAGTTTGAAATTAGCACAGATACCGTTCAATAAACCAAATAGATATTAGACAAGATCTACACCTTGCTCAATGAACTGGCCTCAACACACCCTATACACCGCAGAGAAATATATCTGAGTAATAAGAATCTTAAAACCCATGTATTGATATATCTCCATAAGGGAATCAAGTGTGTGCAGAGTGGCACAAACACAGCAGTGAAAATGAGCTAAACCCCATTATAGAAATAAATTTTAAAAACAAAACGCAGAAACAATGAAAGAGAGAAAAATTCTTACAAAATTCGCTCAGGGGCTGTGATGCAACCTGGATTGACCACATATAAACCCACAGCTGGATAAGACATAAGGCTGGACACTTGGGGCTGAGAGGATTGATGAGCTTTGGTGAGCAACTGCCAAAAGTTTAATGCAATACTTCATGCTACTCATTCCAAGGGTCCCAACACTCCAGGTTGAAGGGAATCTTCCTACAGCTAAACCATGCTTGGGAAACCCAGCGACTGGTATACCATATGATCGGGAAAGGTTTCTAAAACGCACCTCATTTTTTCTCTCCTGGGGCTCCGGATCGACATTCCAGCCGCTTTAGCAAAAATATCCCCACATGGAGAGTCAATGCCTTTAAGTTCTGGTATCGCACAGTCTGCAGTTAGTGCGGAGGATGAATGGGAATAGGGGGAACCAGTGAGAAACTAGCTGTAGCGGTTTCAATGGGCACATGTCACTCTAAATTCACATCAGTAAGAAGAATAAACCAAAGGCACAGCAAGGTGCCCCAGAAGAAGAATAGGGCCTGAAGGAATCCTGTGGTTATGAGGCAAGATCACAAAAATAAGAGCTGAAAAATGGAGCTAAGGGCCACTGCAATTCAAAAACTTGCAGAGTTATAAAGGCCAACTATTTTCAAAAAATATATTGAGGTAAGGCTATGAAGAGGCATTGAAAGCAAGGCAGAATTGCAGGAAAACGATTTCAGGAGGTAGACTGGAATTGCATTTAAAGCATAGGAAAAGAGGCAGAACGTCCACAATGATGCACTTGGCCAAAAAGGGTGTATGCCTTTTTTCCTGAATTTATTCAGGAAAAAAGGCATACGCCCTTTTTGGCCAACCAAGCAAGCTTGCAAAGGAAATCTGCACTACAATGAAGTCTCACTTCCCCCTGGTCAAAAGGGCCATCTGAAAAAAGTGTAAAATCCAGAAAGGCAGGACAGGCCATGGAGAACTGGGAGCCTTGTTATGCTGATGGGCGGGATGTGTATGGTGTTTCCTGAAACATCTAAAAAACAAAGCAACAGAGCCTAGGGCACTTCCACTTATGGTCCTATAGCTTAGGGAAATTAAAATCAAAAAGACACAGCCACCCCAAAGTTTGGGACGCCTCTGTTTACAAGAACCTCGTTTACAGTACAAGTTCAACATTGCAGAAAGTGAAAAATGGATAAAGAAGTTGTGGTATTTACTTACAAAGCAATATCACTCAGCAATGAAATCTATGTCATCAGGCCCTTAGCAGCACAATGAGTGGATTCAGGTATGATGATTCTAACTGAAATAAGTCACACAGAAAAAGAAACATCATAAGATATCAGTAATACACGGAATGTAAACTTGGCTCCACAGGAACTGAATTAAGAACAGAACAGGGTCTCAAATTAAGAAAACCAACTTATGCTTGCTTAAGGGTAAAGGTGAGTTGGGGTGCTGCATAAAACCAGAGATTGAAATGAGCACAGATAAAGTTCCTTAAGCCAAATATGGAATAGACAAGAGCTACTCCTTGCTCAACGAAATGGACTCAACACCGCATATTAAATGCCTAAGAATGTACCTGACTAGTAAGTATCTTAAAACCTATGGATTGCTATGTCTCCGAAAGAGAATCAAGCATGTGTACAGGGGCATAAACGCAGCAGTGATAGGATTGGAGAGGTTCGGTGAGCAAATGAAGACCCTTTGAAGTCATATTGCATGGTACCCATTCCACGGGTTTCAACTACCCAGGTTTAAGGTATTCTTCCTTCAGCTAAAACATGCATGTGGAACCTAGAGTATGATCAACCAGGTGATTTGGAGACGTGTTCAAATATGTCTCAGTTTTCGTACCCTGGTACTCGGGTGCAACATTCCAGACGCTTTACTAACACTCTCCCGACTTGGAGAGTCAGTCCCTTTAACCTCCTGTTTGGCCCAGTTTGCAATTTCTGCGGAAGATGAACAGGAATAGCGAGAACCAATGAGAGACTAGCTGGAGGTGTCTGGACGGGCAAATTTAACTCTCATTTCCCACCAGGAAGAGGAATTAACCAAAGGCTCAGCGTGCCGTGCCGGAACCAGATTAGGGCCTGAAGCCATCCTGCGGTGTTGCGGCCAGCTCAAAAGAAAGCGAGTTGAAGAAAGGAGCTCAGGGGCACTGTAATTCACAAACCTGCAGAGTTATAAATGACAGCAATCGTCCAAAAATATACTGAAGTAAGGCTGCCAAGAGGACTTGAAAGCGGGGCAGAATTGCAGGAAACCGATTTCAGGAGGTAGACTGGAATTGCATTGAAAGCATAGGAAAAGAGGAAGAACGTCCACAATGATGCACTTGGCCAAAAAGGGCGTATGCGTTTTTTCCTGAATATATTCAGGAAAAAAGGCATACGCCCTTTTTGGCCAACCAAGTAAACTTGCAAAGGAAATCTGCACTACAATGAAGTCTCACTTCCCCCCGGTCAAAAGGGCCATCTGAAAAAAGTGTAAAATCCAGAAAGGCAGGACAGGCCATGGAGAACTGGGAGCCTTGTTATGCTGATGGGCGGGATGTAAATTGCCAACAGACACTCGGGAGAAGTGTATGGTGTTTCCTGAAACATCTAAAAAACAAAGCAACAGAGCCTAGGGCACTTCCACTTATGGTCCTATAGCTTAGGGAAATTAAAATCAAAAAGACACAGCCACCGCAAAGTTTGGGACGCCTCTGTTTACAAGAACTTCGTTTACAGTACAAGTTCAACATTGCAGAAAGTGAAAAATGGATAAAGAAGTTGTGGTATTTACTTACAAAGCAATATCACTCAGCAATGAAATCTATGTCATCAGGCCCTTAGCAGCACAATGAGTGGATTCAGGTATGATGATTCTAACTGAAATAAGTCACACAGAAAAAGAAACATCATAAGATATCAGTAATACACGGAATGTAAACTTGGCTACACAGGAACTGAATTACAGAACAGAACAGGGTCTCAAATTTAGAAAACCAACTTATGCTTGCTTAAGGGTAAAGGTGAGTTGGGGTGCTGCATAAAACCAGAGATTGAAATGAGCACAGATAAAGTTCCTTAAGCCAAATATGGAATAGACAAGAGCTACTCCTTGCTCAACGAAATGGACTCAACACCGCATATTAAACGCCTAAGAATGTACCTGACTAGTAAGTATCTTAAAACCTATGGATTGCTATGTCTCCGAAAGAGAATCAAGCATGTGTACAGGGGCATAAACGCAGCAGTGATAGGATTGGAGAGGTTCGGTGAGCAAATGAAGACCCTTTGATGTCATATTGCATGGTACCCATTCCACGGGTTTCAACTACCCAGGTTTAAGGTATTCTTCCTTCAGCTAAAACATGCATGTGGAACCTAGAGTATGATCAACCATGTGATCGGGAGACGTGTTCAAATATGTCTCAGTTTTCGTACCTGGTACTCGGGTGCAACATTCCAGACGCTTTACTAACACCCTCCCGACTTGGAGAGTCAGTCCCTTTAACCTCCTGTTTGGCCCAGTTTGCAATTTCTGCGGAAGATGAACAGGAATAGCGAGAACCAATGAGAGACTAGCTGGAGGTGTCTGGACGGGCAAATTTAACTCTCATTTCCCACCAGGAAGAGGAATTAACCAAAGGCTCAGCGTGCCGTGCCGGAACCAGATTAGGGCCTGAAGCCATCCTGCGGTGTTGCGGCCAGCTCAAAAGAAAGCGAGTTGAAGAAAGGAGCTCAGGGGCACTGTAATTCACAAACCTGCAGAGTTATAAATGACAGCTATCGTCCAAAAATATACTGAAGTAAGGCTGCCAAGAGGACTTGAAAGCGAGGCAGAATTGCAGGAAACCGATTTCAGGAGGTAGACTGGAATTGCATTGAAAGCATAGGAAAAGAGGCAGAACGTCCACAATGATGCACTTGGCCAAAAAGGGCGTATGCGTTTTTTCCTGAATATATTCAGGAAAAAACGCATACGCCCTTTTTGGCCAACCAAGCAAGCTTGCAAAGGAAATCTGCACTACAATGAAGTCTCACTTCCCCCCGGTCAAAAGGGCCATCTGAAAAAAGTGTAAAATCCAGAAAGGCAGGACAGGCCATGGAGAACTGGGAGCCTTGTTATGCTGATGGGCGGGATGTAAATTGCCAACAGACACTCGGGAGAAGTGTATGGTGTTTCCTGAAACATCTAAAAAACAAAGCAACAGAGCCTAGGGCACTTCCACTTATGGTCCTATAGCTTAGGGAAATTAAAATCAAAAAGACACAGCCACCCCAAAGTTTGGGACGCCTCTGTTTACAAGAACCTCGTTTACAGTACAAGTTCAACATCGCAGAAAGTGAAAAATGGATAAAGAAGTTGTGGTATTTACTTACAAAGCAATATCACTCAGCAATGAAATCTATGTCATCAGGCCCTTAGCAGCACAATGAGTGGATTCAGGTATGATGATTCTAACTGAAATAAGTCACACAGAAAAAGAAACATCATAAGATATCAGTAATACACGGAATGTAAACTTGGCTACACAGGAACTGAATTACAGAACAGAACAGGGTCTCAAATTTGGAAAACCAACTTATGCTTTCTTAAGGGTAAAGGTGAGTTGGGGTGCTGCATAAAACCAGAAATTGAAATGAGCACAGATAAAGTTCCTTAAGCCAAATATGGAATAGACAAGAGCTACCTCTTGCTCAACGAAATGGACTCAACACCGCATATTAAATGCCTAAGAATGTACCTGACTAGTAAGTATCTTAAAACCTATGGATTGCTATGTCTCCGAAAGAGAATCAAGCATGTGTACAGGGGCATAAACGCAGCAGTGATAGGATTGGAGAGGTTCGGTGAGCAAATGAAGACCCTTTGAAGTCATATTGCATGGTACCCATTCCACGGGTTTCAACTACCCAGGTTTAAGGTATTCTTCCTTCAGCTAAAACATGCATGTGGAACCTAGAGTATGATCAACCATGTGATCGGGAGACGTGTTCAAATATGTCTCAGTTTTCGTACCCTGGTACTCGGGTGCAACATTCCAGACGCTTTACTAACACCCTCCCGACTTGGAGAGTCAGTCCCTTTAACCTCCTGTTTGGCCCAGTTTGCAATTTCTGCGGAAGATGAACAGGAATGGCGAGAACCAATGAGAGACTAGCTGGAGGTGTCTGGACGGGCAAATTTAACTCTCATTTCCCACCAGGAAGAGGAATTAACCAAAGGCTCAGCGTGCCGTGCCGGAACCAGATTAGGGCCTGAAGCCATCCTGCGGTGTTGCGGCCAGCTCAAAAGAAAGCGAGTTGAAGAAAGGAGCTCAGGGGCACTGTAATTCACAAACCTGCAGAGTTATAAATGACAGCTATCGTCCAAAAATATACTGAAGTAAGGCTGCCAAGAGGACTTGAAAGCGGGGCAGAATTGCAGGAAACCGATTTCAGGAGGCAGACTGGAATTGCATTGAAAGCATAGGAAAAGAGGCAGAACGTCCACAATGATGCACTTGGCCAAAAAGGGCGTATGCGTTTTTTCCTGAATATATTCAGGAAAAAAGGCATACGCCCTTTTTGGCCAACCAAGTAAACTTGCAAAGGAAATCTGCACTACAATGAAGTCTCACTTCCCCCCGGTCAAAAGGGCCATCTGAAAAAAGTGTAAAATCCAGAAAGGCAGGACAGGCCATGGAGAACTGGGAGCCTTGTTATGCTGATGGGCGGGATGTAAATTGCCAACAGACACTCGGGAGAAGTGTATGGTGTTTCCTGAAACATCTAAAAAACAAAGAAACAGAGCCTAGGGCACTTCCACTTATGGTCCTATAGCTTAGGGAAATTAAAATCAAAAAGACACAGCCACCGCAAAGTTTGGGACGCCTCTGTTTACAAGAACTTCGTTTACAGTACAAGTTCAACATTGCAGAAAGTGAAAAATGGATAAAGAAGTTGTGGTATTTACTTACAAAGCAATATCACTCAGCAATGAAATCTATGTCATCAGGCCCTTAGCAGCACAATGAGTGGATTCAGGTATGATGATTCTAACTGAAATAAGTCACACAGAAAAAGAAACATCATAAGATATCAGTAATACACGGAATGTAAACTTGGCTACACAGGAACTGAATTACAGAACAGAACAGGGTCTCAAATTTAGAAAACCAACTTATGCTTGCTTAAGGGTAAAGGTGAGTTGGGGTGCTGCATAAAACCAGAGATTGAAATGAGCACAGATAAAGTTCCTTAAGCCAAATATGGAATAGACAAGAGCTACTCCTTGCTCAACGAAATGGACTCAACACCGCATATTAAACGCCTAAGAATGTACCTGACTAGTAAGTATCTTAAAACCTATGGATTGCTATGTCTCCGAAAGAGAATCAAGCATGTGTACAGGGGCATAAACGCAGCAGTGATAGGATTGGAGAGGTTCGGTGAGCAAATGAAGACCCTTTGATGTCATATTGCATGGTACCCATTCCACGGGTTTCAACTACCCAGGTTTAAGGTATTCTTCCTTCAGCTAAAACATGCATGTGGAACCTAGAGTATGATCAACCATGTGATCGGGAGACGTGTTCAAATATGTCTCAGTTTTCGTACCTGGTACTCGGGTGCAACATTCCAGACGCTTTACTAACACCCTCCCGACTTGGAGAGTCAGTCCCTTTAACCTCCTGTTTGGCCCAGTTTGCAATTTCTGCGGAAGATGAACAGGAATAGCGAGAACCAATGAGAGACTAGCTGGAGGTGTCTGGACGGGCAAATTTAACTCTCATTTCCCACCAGGAAGAGGAATTAACCAAAGGCTCAGCGTGCCGTGCCGGAACCAGATTAGGGCCTGAAGCCATCCTGCGGTGTTGCGGCCAGCTCAAAAGAAAGCGAGTTGAAGAAAGGAGCTCAGGGGCACTGTAATTCACAAACCTGCAGAGTTATAAATGACAGCTATCGTCCAAAAATATACTGAAGTAAGGCTGCCAAGAGGACTTGAAAGCGAGGCAGAATTGCAGGAAACCGATTTCAGGAGGTAGACTGGAATTGCATTGAAAGCATAGGAAAAGAGGCAGAACGTCCACAATGATGCACTTGGCCAAAAAGGGCGTATGCGTTTTTTCCTGAATATATTCAGGAAAAAACGCATACGCCCTTTTTGGCCAACCAAGCAAGCTTGCAAAGGAAATCTGCACTACAATGAAGTCTCACTTCCCCCCGGTCAAAAGGGCCATCTGAAAAAAGTGTAAAATCCAGAAAGGCAGGACAGGCCATGGAGAACTGGGAGCCTTGTTATGCTGATGGGCGGGATGTAAATTGCCAGCAGACACTCGGGAGAAGTGTATGGTGTTTCCTGAAACATCTAAAAAACAAAGCAACAGAGCCTAGGGCACTTCCACTTATGGTCCTATAGCTTAGGGAAATTAAAATCAAAAAGACACAGCCACCCCAAAGTTTGGGACGCCTCTGTTTACAAGAACCTCGTTTACAGTACAAGTTCAACATCGCAGAAAGTGAAAAATGGATAAAGAAGTTGTGGTATTTACTTACAAAGCAATATCACTCAGCAATGAAATCTATGTCATCAGGCCCTTAGCAGCACAATGAGTGGATTCAGGTATGATGATTCTAACTGAAATAAGTCACACAGAAAAAGAAACATCATAAGATATCAGTAATACACGGAATGTAAACTTGGCTACACAGGAACTGAATTACAGAACAGAACAGGGTCTCAAATTTGGAAAACCAACTTATGCTTTCTTAAGGGTAAAGGTGAGTTGGGGTGCTGCATAAAACCAGAAATTGAAATGAGCACAGATAAAGTTCCTTAAGCCAAATATGGAATAGACAAGAGCTACCTCTTGCTCAACGAAATGGACTCAACACCGCATATTAAATGCCTAAGAATGTACCTGACTAGTAAGTATCTTAAAACCTATGGATTGCTATGTCTCCGAAAGAGAATCAAGCATGTGTACAGGGGCATAAACGCAGCAGTGATAGGATTGGAGAGGTTCGGTGAGCAAATGAAGACCCTTTGAAGTCATATTGCATGGTACCCATTCCACGGGTTTCAACTACCCAGGTTTAAGGTATTCTTCCTTCAGCTAAAACATGCATGTGGAACCTAGAGTATGATCAACCATGTGATCGGGAGACGTGTTCAAATATGTCTCAGTTTTCGTACCCTGGTACTCGGGTGCAACATTCCAGACGCTTTACTAACACCCTCCCGACTTGGAGAGTCAGTCCCTTTAACCTCCTGTTTGGCCCAGTTTGCAATTTCTGCGGAAGATGAACAGGAATGGCGAGAACCAATGAGAGACTAGCTGGAGGTGTCTGGACGGGCAAATTTAACTCTCATTTCCCACCAGGAAGAGGAATTAACCAAAGGCTCAGCGTGCCGTGCCGGAACCAGATTAGGGCCTGAAGCCATCCTGCGGTGTTGCGGCCAGCTCAAAAGAAAGCGAGTTGAAGAAAGGAGCTCAGGGGCACTGTAATTCACAAACCTGCAGAGTTATAAATGACAGCTATCGTCCAAAAATATACTGAAGTAAGGCTGCCAAGAGGACTTGAAAGCGGGGCAGAATTGCAGGAAACCGATTTCAGGAGGCAGACTGGAATTGCATTGAAAGCATAGGAAAAGAGGCAGAACGTCCACAATGATGCACTTGGCCAAAAAGGGCGTATGCGTTTTTTCCTGAATATATTCAGGAAAAAACGCATACGCCCTTTTTGGCCAACCAAGCAAGCTTGCAAAGGAAATCTGCACTACAATGAAGTCTCACTTCCCCCCGGTCAAAAGGGCCATCTGAAAAAAGTGTAAAATCCAGAAAGGCAGGACAGGCCATGGAGAACTGGGAGCCTTGTTATGCTGATGGGCGGGATGTAAATTGCCAACAGACACTCGGGAGAAGTGTATGGTGTTTCCTGAAACATCTAAAAAACAAAGCAACAGAGCCTAGGGCACTTCCACTTATGGTCCTATAGCTTAGGGAAATTAAAATCAAAAAGACACAGCCACCCCAAACATTGGGACGCCTCTGTTTACAAGAACCTCGTTTACAGTACAAGTTCAACATCGCAGAAAGTGAAAAATGGATAAAGAAGTTGTGGTATTTACTTACAAAGCAATATCACTCAGCAATGAAATCTATGTCATCAGGCCCTTAGCAGCACAATGAGTGGATTCAGGTATGATGATTCTAACTGAAATAAGTCACACAGAAAAAGAAACATCATAAGATATCAGTAATACACGGAATGTAAACTTGGCTACACAGGAACTGAATTACAGAACAGAACAGGGTCTCAAATTTGGAAAACCAACTTATGCTTGCTTAAGGGGAAAGGTGAGTTGGGGTGCTGCATAAAACCAGAGATTGAAATGAACACAGATAAAGTTCCTTAAGCCAAATATGGAATAGACTAGAGCTACTCCTTGCTCAACGAAATGGACTCAACACCGCATATTAAATGCCTAAGAATGTACCTGACTAGTAAGTATCTTAAAACCTATGGATTGCTATGTCTCCGAAAGAGAATCAAGCATGTGTACAGGGGCATAAACGCAGCAGTGATAGGATTGGAGAGGTTCGGTGAGCAAATGAAGACCCTTTGAAGTCATATTGCATGGTACCCATTCCACGGGTTTCAACTACCCAGGTTTAAGGTATTCTTCCTTCAGCTAAAACATGCATGTGGAACCTAGAGTATGATCAACCATGTGATCGGGAGACGTGTTCAAATATGTCTCAGTTTTCGTACCCTGGTACTCGGGTGCAACATTCCAGACGCTTTCCTAACACCCTCCCGACTTGGAGAGTCAGTCCCTTTAACCTCCTGTTTGGCCCAGTTTGCAATTTCTGCGGAAGATGAACAGGAATAGCGAGAACCAATGAGAGACTAGCTGGAGGTGTCTGGACGGGCAAATTTAACTCTCATTTCCCACCAGGAAGAGGAATTAACCAAAGGCTCAGCGTGCCGTGCCGGAACCAGATTAGGGCCTGAAGCCATCCTGCGGTGTTGCGGCCAGCTCAAAAGAAAGCGAGTTGAAGAAAGGAGCTCAGGGGCACTGTAATTCACAAACCTGCAGAGTTATAAATGACAGCTATCGTCCAAAAATATACTGAAGTAAGGCTGCCAAGAGGACTTGAAAGCGGGGCAGAATTGCAGGAAACCGATTTCAGGAGGCAGACTGGAATTGCATTGAAAGCATAGGAAAAGAGGCAGAACGTCCACAATGATGCACTTGGCCAAAAAGGGCGTATGCGTTTTTTCCTGAATATTTTCAGGAAAAAACGCATACGCCCTTTTTGGCCAACCAAGCAAGCTTGCAAAGGAAATCTGCACTACAATGAAGTCTCACTTCCCCCCGGTCAAAAGGGCCATCTGAAAAAAGTGTAAAATCCAGAAAGGCAGGACAGGCCATGGAGAACTGGGAGCCTTGTTATGCTGATGGGCGGGATGTAAATTGCCAACAGACACTCGGGAGAAGTGTATGGTGTTTCCTGAAACATCTAAAAAACAAAGCAACAGAGCCTAGGGCACTTTCACTTATGGTCCTATAGCTTAGGGAAATTAAAATCAAAAAGACACAGCCACCCCAAACATTGGGACGCCTCTGTTTACAAGAACCTCGTTTACAGTACAAGTTCAACATCGCAGAAAGTGAAAAATGGATAAAGAAGTTGTGGTATTTACTTACAAAGCAATATCACTCAGCAATGAAATCTATGTCATCAGGCCCTTAGCAGCACAATGAGTGGATTCAGGTATGATGATTCTAACTGAAATAAGTCACACAGAAAAAGAAACATCATAAGATATCAGTAATACACGGAATGTAAACTTGGCTACACAGGAACTGAATTACAGAACAGAACAGGGTCTCAAATTTGGAAAACCAACTTATGCTTTCTTAAGGGTAAAGGTGAGTTGGGGTGCTGCATAAAACCAGAAATTGAAATGAGCACAGATAAAGTTCCTTAAGCCAAATATGGAATAGACAAGAGCTACCTCTTGCTCAACGAAATGGACTCAACACCGCATATTAAATGCCTAAGAATGTACCTGACTAGTAAGTATCTTAAAACCTATGGATTGCTATGTCTCCGAAAGAGAATCAAGCATGTGTACAGGGGCATAAACGCAGCAGTGATAGGATTGGAGAGGTTCGGTGAGCAAATGAAGACCCTTTGAAGTCATATTGCATGGTACCCATTCCACGGGTTTCAACTACCCAGGTTTAAGGTATTCTTCCTTCAGCTAAAACATGCATGTGGAACCTAGAGTATGATCAACCATGTGATCGGGAGACGTGTTCAAATATGTCTCAGTTTTCGTACCCTGGTACTCGGGTGCAACATTCCAGACGCTTTACTAACACCCTCCCGACTTGGAGAGTCAGTCCCTTTAACCTCCTGTTTGGCCCAGTTTGCAATTTCTGCGGAAGATGAACAGGAATGGCGAGAACCAATGAGAGACTAGCTGGAGGTGTCTGGACGGGCAAATTTAACTCTCATTTCCCACCAGGAAGAGGAATTAACCAAAGGCTCAGCGTGCCGTGCCGGAACCAGATTAGGGCCTGAAGCCATCCTGCGGTGTTGCGGCCAGCTCAAAAGAAAGCGAGTTGAAGAAAGGAGCTCAGGGGCACTGTAATTCACAAACCTGCAGAGTTATAAATGACAGCTATCGTCCAAAAATATACTGAAGTAAGGCTGCCAAGAGGACTTGAAAGCGGGGCAGAATTGCAGGAAACCGATTTCAGGAGGTAGACTGGAATTGCATTGAAAGCATAGGAAAAGAGGCAGAACGTCCACAATGATGCACTTGGCCAAAAAGGGCGTATGCGTTTTTTCCTGAATATATTCAGGAAAAAACGCATACGCCCTTTTTGGCCAACCAAGCAAACTTGCAAAGGAAATGTGCACTACAATGAAGTCTCACTTCCCCCCGGTCAAAAGGGCCATCTGAAAAAAGTGTAAAATCCAGAAAGACAGGACAGGCCATGGAGAACTGGGAGCCTTGTTATGCTGATGGGCGGGATGTAAATTGCCAACAGACACTCGGGAGAAGTGTATGGTGTTTCCTGAAACATCTAAAAAACAAAGCAACAGAGCCTAGGGCACTTCCACTTATGGTCCTATAGCTTAGGGAAATTAAAATCAAAAAGACACAGCCACCCCAAAGTTTGGGACGCCTCTGTTTACAAGAACCTCGTTTACCGTACAAGTTCAACATCGCAGAAAGTGAAAAATGGATAAAGAAGTTGTGGTATTTACTTACAAAGCAATATCACTCAGCAATGAAATCTATGTCATCAGGCCCTTAGCAGCACAATGAGTGGATTCAGGTATGATGATTCTAACTGAAATAAGTCACACAGAAAAAGAAACATCATAAGATATCAGTAATACACGGAATGTAAACTTGGCTACACAGGAACTGAATTACAGAACAGAACAGGGTCTCAAATTTAGAAAACCAACTTATGCTTGCTTAAGGGGAAAGGTGAGTTGGGGTGCTGCATAAAACCAGAGATTGAAATGAGCACAGATAAAGTTCCTTAAGCCAAATATGGAATAGACAAGAGCTACTCCTTGCTCAACGAAATGGACTCAACACCGCATATTAAATGCCTAAGAATGTACCTGACTAGTAAGTATCTTAAAACCTATGGATTGCTATGTCTCCGAAAGAGAATCAAGCATGTGTACAGGGGCATAAACGCAGCAGTGATAGGATTGGAGAGGTTCGGTGAGCAAATGAAGACCCTTTGAAGTCATATTGCATGGTACCCATTCCACGGGTTTCAACTACCCAGGTTTAAGGTATTCTTCCTTCAGCTAAAACATGCATGTGGAACCTAGAGTATGATCAACCATGTGATCGGGAGACGTGTTCAAATATGTCTCAGTTTTCGTACCCTGGTACTCGGGTGCAACATTCCAGACGCTTTACTAACACCCTCCCGACTTGGAGAGTCAGTCCCTTTAACCTCCTGTTTGGCCCAGTTTGCAATTTCTGCGGAAGATGAACAGGAATAGCGAGAACCAATGAGAGACTAGCTGGAGGTGTCTGGACGGGCAAATTTAACTCTCATTTCCCACCAGGAAGAGGAATTAACCAAAGGCTCAGCGTGCCGTGCCGGAACCAGATTAGGGCCTGAAGCCATCCTGCGGTGTTGCGGCCAGCTCAAAAGAAAGCGAGTTGAAGAAAGGAGCTCAGGGGCACTGTAATTCACAAACCTGCAGAGTTATAAATGACAGCTATCGTCCAAAAATATACTGAAGTAAGGCTGCCAAGAGGACTTGAAAGCGGGGCAGAATTGCAGGAAACCGATTTCAGGAGGCAGACTGGAATTGCATTGAAAGCATAGGAAAAGAGGCAGAACGTCCACAATGATGCACTTGGCCAAAAAGGGCGTATGCGTTTTTTCCTGAATATATTCAGGAAAAAACGCATACGCCCTTTTTGGCCAACCAAGCAAGCTTGCAAAGGAAATCTGCACTACAATGAAGTCTCACTTCCCCCCGGTCAAAAGGGCCATCTGAAAAAAGTGTAAAATCCAGAAAGGCAGGACAGGCCATGGAGAACTGGGAGCCTTGTTATGCTGATGGGCGGGATGTAAATTGCCAACAGACACTCGGGAGAAGTGTATGGTGTTTCCTGAAACATCTAAAAAACAAAGCAACAGAGCCTAGGGCACTTCCACTTATGGTCCTATAGCTTAGGGAAATTAAAATCAAAAAGACACAGCCACCCCAAAGTTTGGGACGCCTCTGTTTACAAGAACCTCGTTTACAGTACAAGTTCAACATCGCAGAAAGTGAAAAATGGATAAAGAAGTTGTGGTATTTACTTACAAAGCAATATCACTCAGCAATGAAATCTATGTCATCAGGCCCTTAGCAGCACAATGAGTGGATTCAGGTATGATGATTCTAACTGAAATAAGTCACACAGAAAAAGAAACATCATAAGATATCAGTAATACACGGAATGTAAACTTGGCTACACAGGAACTGAATTACAGAACAGAACAGGGTCTCAAATTTGGAAAACCAACTTATGCTTTCTTAAGGGTAAAGGTGAGTTGGGGTGCTGCATAAAACCAGAAATTGAAATGAGCACAGATAAAGTTCCTTAAGCCAAATATGGAATAGACAAGAGCTACCTCTTGCTCAACGAAATGGACTCAACACCGCATATTAAATGCCTAAGAATGTACCTGACTAGTAAGTATCTTAAAACCTATGGATTGCTATGTCTCCGAAAGAGAATCAAGCATGTGTACAGGGGCATAAACGCAGCAGTGATAGGATTGGAGAGGTTCGGTGAGCAAATGAAGACCCTTTGAAGTCATATTGCATGGTACCCATTCCACGGGTTTCAACTACCCAGGTTTAAGGTATTCTTCCTTCAGCTAAAACATGAATGTGGAACCTAGAGTATGATCAACCATGTGATCGGGAGACGTGTTCAAATATGTCTCAGTTTTCGTACCCTGGTACTCGGGTGCAACATTCCAGACGCTTTACTAACACCCTCCCGACTTGGAGAGTCAGTCCCTTTAACCTCCTGTTTGGCCCAGTTTGCAATTTCTGCGGAAGATGAACAGGAATGGTGAGAACCAATGAGAGACTAGCTGGAGGTGTCTGGACGGGCAAATTTAACTCTCATTTCCCACCAGGAAGAGGAATTAACCAAAGGCTCAGCATGCCGTGCCGGAACCAGATTAGGGCCTGAAGCCATCCTGCGGTGTTGCGGCCAGCTCAAAAGAAAGCGAGTTGAAGAAAGGAGCTCAGGGGCACTGTAATTCACAAACCTGCAGAGTTATAAATGACAGCTATCGTCCAAAAATATACTGAAGTAAGGCTGCCAAGAGGACTTGAAAGCGGGGCAGAATTGCAGGAAACCGATTTCAGGAGGCAGACTGGAATTGCATTGAAAGCATAGGAAAAGAGGCAGAACGTCCACAATGATGCACTTGGCCAAAAAGGGCGTATGCGTTTTTTCCTGAATATTTTCAGGAAAAAACGCATACGCCCTTTTTGGCCAACCAAGCAAGCTTGCAAAGGAAATCTGCACTACAATGAAGTCTCACTTCCCCCCGGTCAAAAGGGCCATCTGAAAAAAGTGTAAAATCCAGAAAGGCAGGACAGGCCATGGAGAACTGGGAGCCTTGTTATGCTGATGGGCGGGATGTAAATTGCCAACAGACACTCGGGAGAAGTGTATGGTGTTTCCTGAAACATCTAAAAAACAAAGCAACAGAGCCTAGGGCACTTCCACTTATGGTCCTATAGCTTAGGGAAATTAAAATCAAAAAGACACAGCCACCCCAAACATTGGGACGCCTCTGTTTACAAGAACCTCGTTTACAGTACAAGTTCAACATCGCAGAAAGTGAAAAATGGATAAAGAAGTTGTGGTATTTACTTACAAAGCAATATCACTCAGCAATGAAATCTATGTCATCAGGCCCTTAGCAGCACAATGAGTGGATTCAGGTATGATGATTCTAACTGAAATAAGTCACACAGAAAAAGAAACATCATAAGATATCAGTAATACACGGAATGTAAACTTGGCTACACAGGAACTGAATTACAGAACAGAACAGGGTCTCAAATTTGGAAAACCAACTTATGCTTGCTTAAGGGGAAAGGTGAGTTGGGGTGCTGCATAAAACCAGAGATTGAAATGAACACAGATAAAGTTCCTTAAGCCAAATATGGAATAGACTAGAGCTACTCCTTGCTCAACGAAATGGACTCAACACCGCATATTAAATGCCTAAGAATGTACCTGACTAGTAAGTATCTTAAAACCTATGGATTGCTATGTCTCCGAAAGAGAATCAAGCATGTGTACAGGGGCATAAACGCAGCAGTGATAGGATTGGAGAGGTTCGGTGAGCAAATGAAGACCCTTTGAAGTCATATTGCATGGTACCCATTCCACGGGTTTCAACTACCCAGGTTTAAGGTATTCTTCCTTCAGCTAAAACATGCATGTGGAACCTAGAGTATGATCAACCATGTGATCGGGAGACGTGTTCAAATATGTCTCAGTTTTCGTACCCTGGTACTCGGGTGCAACATTCCAGATGCTTTACTAACACCCTCCCGACTTGGAGAGTCAGTCCCTTTAACCTCCTGTTTGGCCCAGTTTGCAATTTCTGCGGAAGATGAACAGGAATAGCGAGAACCAATGAGAGACTAGCTGGAGGTGTCTGGACGGGCAAATTTAACTCTCATTTCCCACCAGGAAGAGGAATTAACCAAAGGCTCAGCGTGCCGTGCCGGAACCAGATTAGGGCCTGAAGCCATCCTGTGGTGTTGCAGCCAGCTCAAAAGAAAGCGAGTTGAAGAAAGGAGCTCAGGGGCACTGTAATTCACAAACCTGCAGAGTTATAAATGACAGCTATCGTCCAAAAATATACTGAAGTAAGGCTGCCAAGAGGACTTGAAAGCGGGGCAGAATTGCAGGAAACCGATTTCAGGAGGTAGACTGGAATTGCATTGAAAGCATAGGAAAAGAGGCAGAACGTCCACAATGATGCACTTGGCCAAAAAGGGCGTATGCGTTTTTTCCTGAATATATTCAGGAAAAAACGCATACGCCCTTTTTGGCCAACCAAGCAAACTTGCAAAGGAAATGTGCACTACAATGAAGTCTCACTTCCCCCCGGTCAAAAGGGCCATGTGAAAAAAGTGTAAAATCCAGAAAGACAGGACAGGCCATGGAGAACTGGGAGCCTTGTTATGCTGATGGGCGGGATGTAAATTGCCAACAGACACTCGGGAGAAGTGTATGGTGTTTCCTGAAACATCTAAAAAACAAAGCAACAGAGCCTAGGGCACTTCCACTTATGGTCCTATAGCTTAGGGAAATTAAAATCAAAAAGACACAGCCACCCCAAAGTTTGGGACGCCTCTGTTTACAAGAACCTCGTTTACCGTACAAGTTCAACATCGCAGAAAGTGAAAAATGGATAAAGAAGTTGTGGTATTTACTTACAAAGCAATATCACTCAGCAATGAAATCTATGTCATCAGGCCCTTAGCAGCACAATGAGTGGATTCAGGTATGATGATTCTAACTGAAATAAGTCACACAGAAAAAGAAACATCATAAGATATCAGTAATACACGGAATGTAAACTTGGCTACACAGGAACTGAATTACAGAACAGAACAGGGTCTCAAATTTAGAAAACCAACTTATGCTTGCTTAAGGGTAAAGGTGAGTTGGGGTGCTGCATAAAACCATAGATTGAAATGAGCACAGATAAAGTTCCTTAAGCCAAATATGGAATAGACAAGAGCTACTCCTTGCTCAACGAAATGGACTCAACACCGCATATTAAATGCCTAAGAATGTACCTGACTAGTAAGTATCTTAAAACCTATGGATTGCTATGTCTCCGAAAGAGAATCAAGCATGTGTACAGGGGCATAAACGCAGCAGTGATAGGATTGGAGAGGTTCGGTGAGCAAATGAAGACCCTTTGAAGTCATATTGCATGGTACCCATTCCACGGGTTTCAACTACCCAGGTTTAAGGTATTCTTCCTTCAGCTAAAACATGCATGTGGAACCTAGAGTATGATCAACCATGTGATCGGGAGACGTGTTCAAATATGTCTCAGTTTTCGTACCCTGGTACTCGGGTGCAACATTCCAGACGCTTTACTAACACCCTCCCGACTTGGAGAGTCAGTCCCTTTAACCTCCTGTTTGGCCCAGTTTGCAATTTCTGCGGAAGATGAACAGGAATAGCGAGAACCAATGAGAGACTAGCTGGAGGTGTCTGGACGGGCAAATTTAACTCTCATTTCCCACCAGGAAGAGGAATTAACCAAAGGCTCAGCATGCCGTGCCGGAACCAGATTAGGGCCTGAAGCCATCCTGCGGTGTTGCGGCCAGCTCAAAAGAAAGCGAGTTGAAGAAAGGAGCTCAGGGGCACTGTAATTCACAAACCTGCAGAGTTATAAATGACAGCTATCGTCCAAAAATATACTGAAGTAAGGCTGCCAAGAGGACTTGAAAGCGGGGCAGAATTGCAGGAAACCGATTTCAGGAGGTAGACTGGAATTGCATTGAAAGCATAGGAAAAGAGGCAGAACGTCCACAATGATGCACTTGGCCAAAAAGGGCGTATGCGTTTTTTCCTGAATATATTCAGGAAAAAACGCATACGCCCTTTTTGGCCAACCAAGCAAGCTTGCAAAGGAAATCTGCACTACAATGAAGTCTCACTTCCCCCCGGTCAAAAGGGCCATCTGAAAAAAGTGTAAAATCCAGAAAGGCAGGACAGGCCATGGAGAACTGGGAGCCTTGTTATGCTGATGGGCGGGATGTAAATTGCCAACAGACACTCGGGAGAAGTGTATGGTGTTTCCTGAAACATCTAAAAAACAAAGCAACAGAGCCTAGGGCACTTCCACTTATGGTCCTATAGCTTAGGGAAATTAAAATCAAAAAGACACAGCCACCCCAAAGTTTGGGACGCCTCTGTTTACAAGAACCTCGTTTACAGTACAAGTTCAACATCGCAGAAAGTGAAAAATGGATAAAGAAGTTGTGGTATTTACTTACAAAGCAATATCACTCAGCAATGAAATCTATGTCATCAGGCCCTTAGCAGCACAATGAGTGGATTCAGGTATGATGATTCTAACTGAAATAAGTCACACAGAAAAAGAAACATCATAAGATATCAGTAATACACGGAATGTAAACTTGGCTACACAGGAACTGAATTACAGAACAGAACAGGGTCTCAAATTTGGAAAACTAACTTATGCTTGCTTAAGGGTAAAGGTGAGTTGGGGTGCTGCATAAAACCAGAAATTGAAATGAGCACAGATAAAGTTCCTTAAGCCAAATATGGAATAGACAAGAGCTACCTCTTGCTCAACGAAATGGACTCAACACCGCATATTAAATGCCTAAGAATGTACCTGACTAGTAAGTATCTTAAAACCTATGGATTGCTATGTCTCCGAAAGAGAATCAAGCATGTGTACAGGGGCATAAACGCAGCAGTGATAGGATTGGAGAGGTTCGGTGAGCAAATGAAGACCCTTTGAAGTCATATTGCATGGTACCCATTCCACGGGTTTCAACTACCCAGGTTTAAGGTATTCTTCCTTCAGCTAAAACATGCATGTGGAACCTAGAGTATGATCAACCATGTGATCGGGAGACGTGTTCAAATATGTCTCAGTTTTCGTACCCTGGTACTCGGGTGCAACATTCCAGACGCTTTACTAACACCCTCCCGACTTGGAGAGTCAGTCCCTTTAACCTCCTGTTTGGCCCAGTTTGCAATTTCTGCGGAAGATGAACAGGAATGGCGAGAACCAATGAGAGACTAGCTGGAGGTGTCTGGACGGGCAAATTTAACTCTCATTTCCCACCAGGAAGAGGAATTAACCAAAGGCTCAGCGTGCCGTGCCGGAACCAGATTAGGGCCTGAAGCCATCCTGCGGTGTTGCGGCCAGCTCAAAAGAAAGCGAGTTGAAGAAAGGAGCTCAGGGGCACTGTAATTCACAAACCTGCAGAGTTATAAATGACAGCTATCGTCCAAAAATATACTGAAGTAAGGCTGCCAAGAGGACTTGAAAGCGGGGCAGAATTGCAGGAAACCGATTTCAGGAGGCAGACTGGAATTGCATTGAAAGCATAGGAAAAGAGGCAGAACGTCCACAATGATGCACTTGGCCAAAAAGGGCGTATGCGTTTTTTCCTGAATATATTCAGGAAAAAACGCATACGCCCTTTTTGGCCAACCAAGCAAGCTTGCAAAGGAAATCTGCACTACAATGAAGTCTCACTTCCCCCCGGTCAAAAGGGCCATCTGAAAAAAGTGTAAAATCCAGAAAGGCAGGACAGGCCATGGAGAACTGGGAGCCTTGTTATGCTGATGGGCGGGATGTAAATTGCCAACAGACACTCGGGAGAAGTGTATGGTGTTTCCTGAAACATCTAAAAAACAAAGCAACAGAGCCTAGGGCACTTCCACTTATGGTCCTATAGCTTAGGGAAATTAAAATCAAAAAGACACAGCCACCCCAAACATTGGGACGCCTCTGTTTACAAGAACCTCGTTTACAGTACAAGTTCAACATCGCAGAAAGTGAAAAATGGATAAAGAAGTTGTGGTATTTACTTACAAAGCAATATCACTCAGCAATGAAATCTATGTCATCAGGCCCATAGCAGCAAAATGAGTGGATTCAGGTATGATGATTCTAACTGAAATAAGTCACACAGAAAAAGAAACATCATAAGATATCAGTAATACACGGAATGTAAACTTGGCTACACAGGAACTGAATTACAGAACAGAACAGGGTCTCAAATTTGGAAAACCAACTTATGCTTGCTTAAGGGGAAAGGTGAGTTGGGGTGCTGCATAAAACCAGAGATTGAAATGAACACAGATAAAGTTCCTTAAGCCAAATATGGAATAGACTAGAGCTACTCCTTGCTCAACGAAATGGACTCAACACCGCATATTAAATGCCTAAGAATGTACCTGACTAGTAAGTATCTTAAAACCTATGGATTGCTATGTCTCCGAAAGAGAATCAAGCATGTGTACAGGGGCATAAACGCAGCAGTGATAGGATTGGAGAGGTTCGGTGAGCAAATGAAGACCCTTTGAAGTCATATTGCATGGTACCCATTCCACGGGTTTCAACTACCCAGGTTTAAGGTATTCTTCCTTCAGCTAAAACATGCATGTGGAACCTAGAGTATGATCAACCATGTGATCGGGAGACGTGTTCAAATATGTCTCAGTTTTCGTACCCTGGTACTCGGGTGCAACATTCCAGACGCTTTACTAACACCCTCCCGACTTGGAGAGTCAGTCCCTTTAACCTCCTGTTTGGCCCAGTTTGCAATTTCTGCAGAAGATGAACAGGAATAGCGAGAACCAATGAGAGACTAGCTGGAGGTGTCTGGACGGGCAAATTTAACTCTCATTTCCCACCAGGAAGAGGAATTAACCAAAGGCTCAGCGTGCCGTGCCGGAACCAGATTAGGGCCTGAAGCCATCCTGCGGTGTTGCGGCCAGCTCAAAAGAAAGCGAGTTGAAGAAAGGAGCTCAGGGGCACTGTAATTCACAAACCTGCAGAGTTATAAATGACAGCTATCGTCCAAAAATATACTGAAGTAAGGCTGCCAAGAGGACTTGAAAGCGGGGCAGAATTGCAGGAAACCGATTTCAGGAGGCAGACTGGAATTGCATTGAAAGCATAGGAAAAGAGGCAGAACGTCCACAATGATGCACTTGGCCAAAAAGGGCGTATGCGTTTTTTCCTGAATATATTCAGGAAAAAACGCATACGCCCTTTTTGGCCAACCAAGCAAGCTTGCAAAGGAAATCTGCACTACAATGAAGTCTCACTTCCCCCCGGTCAAAAGGGCCATCTGAAAAAAGTGTAAAATCCAGAAAGGCAGGACAGGCCATGGAGAACTGGGAGCCTTGTTATGCTGATGGGCGGGATGTAAATTGCCAACAGACACTCGGGAGAAGTGTATGGTGTTTCCTGAAACATCTAAAAAACAAAGCAACAGAGCCTAGGGCACTTCCACTTATGGTCCTATAGCTTAGGGAAATTAAAATCAAAAAGACACAGCCACCCCAAAGTTTGGGACGCCTCTGTTTACAAGAACCTCGTTTACAGTACAAGTTCAACATCGCAGAAAGTGAAAAATGGATAAAGAAGTTGTGGTATTTACTTACAAAGCAATATCACTCAGCAATGAAATCTATGTCATCAGGCCCTTAGCAGCACAATGAGTGGATTCAGGTATGATGATTCTAACTGAAATAAGTCACACAGAAAAAGAAACATCATAAGATATCAGTAATACACGGAATGTAAACTTGGCTACACAGGAACTGAATTACAGAACAGAACAGGGTCTCAAATTTAGAAAACCAACTTATGCTTGCTTAAGGGTAAAGGTGAGTTGGGGTGCTGCATAAAACCATAGATTGAAATGAGCACAGATAAAGTTCCTTAAGCCAAATATGGAATAGACAAGAGCTACTCCTTGCTCAACGAAATGGACTCAACACCGCATATTAAATGCCTAAGAATGTACCTGACTAGTAAGTATCTTAAAACCTATGGATTGCTATGTCTCCGAAAGAGAATCAAGCATGTGTACAGGGGCATAAACGCAGCAGTGATAGGATTGGAGAGGTTCGGTGAGCAAATGAAGACCCTTTGAAGTCATATTGCATGGTACCCATTCCACGGGTTTCAACTACCCAGGTTTAAGGTATTCTTCCTTCAGCTAAAACATGCATGTGGAACCTAGAGTATGATCAACCATGTGATCGGGAGACGTGTTCAAATATGTCTCAGTTTTCGTACCCTGGTACTCGGGTGCAACATTCCAGACGCTTTACTAACACCCTCCCGACTTGGAGAGTCAGTCCCTTTAACCTCCTGTTTGGCCCAGTTTGCAATTTCTGCGGAAGATGAACAGGAATAGCGAGAACCAATGAGAGACTAGCTGGAGGTGTCTGGACGGGCAAATTTAACTCTCATTTCCCACCAGGAAGAGGAATTAACCAAAGGCTCAGCATGCCGTGCCGGAACCAGATTAGGGCCTGAAGCCATCCTGCGGTGTTGCGGCCAGCTCAAAAGAAAGCGAGTTGAAGAAAGGAGCTCAGGGGCACTGTAATTCACAAACCTGCAGTGTTATAAATGACAGCTATCGTCCAAAAATATACTGAAGTA
Organism: Pseudorca crassidens; assembly: GCF_039906515.1. NCBI lineage: Eukaryota > Metazoa > Chordata > Mammalia > Artiodactyla > Delphinidae > Pseudorca > Pseudorca crassidens. The sequence goes on along the minus strand of NW_027136020.1, from coordinate 462,973 downwards.
AGGCTGCCAAGAGGACTTGAAAGCGGGGCAGAATTGCAGGAAACCGATTTCAGGAGGTAGACTGGAATTGCATTGAAAGCATAGGAAAAGAGGCAGAACGTCCACAATGATGCACTTGGCCAAAAAGGGCGTATGCGTTTTTTCCTGAATATATTCAGGAAAAAACGCATACGCCCTTTTTGGCCAACCAAGCAAGCTTGCAAAGGAAATCTGCACTACAATGAAGTCTCACTTCCCCCCGGTCAAAAGGGCCATCTGAAAAAAGTGTAAAATCCAGAAAGGCAGGACAGGCCATGGAGAACTGGGAGCCTTGTTATGCTGATGGGCGGGATGTAAATTGCCAACAGACACTCGGGAGAAGTGTATGGTGTTTCCTGAAACATCTAAAAAACAAAGCAACAGAGCCTAGGGCACTTCCACTTATGGTCCTATAGCTTAGGGAAATTAAAATCAAAAAGACACAGCCACCCCAAAGTTTGGGACGCCTCTGTTTACAAGAACCTCGTTTACAGTACAAGTTCAACATCGCAGAAAGTGAAAAATGGATAAAGAAGTTGTGGTATTTACTTACAAAGCAATATCACTCAGCAATGAAATCTATGTCATCAGGCCCTTAGCAGCACAATGAGTGGATTCAGGTATGATGATTCTAACTGAAATAAGTCACACAGAAAAAGAAACATCATAAGATATCAGTAATACACGGAATGTAAACTTGGCTACACAGGAACTGAATTACAGAACAGAACAGGGTCTCAAATTTGGAAAACCAACTTATGCTTTCTTAAGGGTAAAGGTGAGTTGGGGTGCTGCATAAAACCAGAAATTGAAATGAGCACAGATAAAGTTCCTTAAGCCAAATATGGAATAGACAAGAGCTACCTCTTGCTCAACGAAATGGACTCAACACCGCATATTAAATGCCTAAGAATGTACCTGACTAGTAAGTATCTTAAAACCTATGGATTGCTATGTCTCCGAAAGAGAATCAAGCATGTGTACAGGGGCATAAACGTAGCAGTGATAGGATTGGAGAGGTTCGGTGAGCAAATGAAGACCCTTTGAAGTCATATTGCATGGTACCCATTCCACGGGTTTCAACTACCCAGGTTTAAGGTATTCTTCCTTCAGCTAAAACATGCATGTGGAACCTAGAGTATGATCAACCATGTGATCGGGAGACGTGTTCAAATATGTCTCAGTTTTCGTACCCTGGTACTCGGGTGCAACATTCCAGACGCTTTACTAACACCCTCCCGACTTGGAGAGTCAGTCCCTTTAACCTCCTGTTTGGCCCAGTTTGCAATTTCTGCGGAAGATGAACAGGAATGGCGAGAACCAATGAGAGACTAGCTGGAGGTGTCTGGACGGGCAAATTTAACTCTCATTTCCCACCAGGAAGAGGAATTAACCAAAGGCTCAGCGTGCCGTGCCGGAACCAGATTAGGGCCTGAAGCCATCCTGCGGTGTTGCGGCCAGCTCAAAAGAAAGCGAGTTGAAGAAAGGAGCTCAGGGGCACTGTAATTCACAAACCTGCAGAGTTATAAATGACAGCTATCGTCCAAAAATATACTGAAGTAAGGCTGCCAAGAGGACTTGAAAGCGGGGCAGAATTGCAGGAAACCGATTTCAGGAGGCAGACTGGAATTGCATTGAAAGCATAGGAAAAGAGGCAGAACGTCCACAATGATGCACTTGGCCAAAAAGGGCGTATGCGTTTTTTCCTGAATATATTCAGGAAAAAACGCATACGCCCTTTTTGGCCAACCAAGCAAGCTTGCAAAGGAAATCTGCACTACAATGAAGTCTCACTTCCCCCCGGTCAAAAGGGCCATCTGAAAAAAGTGTAAAATCCAGAAAGGCAGGACAGGCCATGGAGAACTGGGAGCCTTGTTATGCTGATGGGCGGGATGTAAATTGCCAACAGACACTCGGGAGAAGTGTATGGTGTTTCCTGAAACATCTAAAAAACAAAGCAACAGAGCCTAGGGCACTTCCACTTATGGTCCTATAGCTTAGGGAAATTAAAATCAAAAAGACACAGCCACCCCAAACATTGGGACGCCTCTGTTTACAAGAACCTCGTTTACAGTACAAGTTCAACATCGCAGAAAGTGAAAAATGGATAAAGAAGTTGTGGTATTTACTTACAAAGCAATATCACTCAGCAATGAAATCTATGTCATCAGGCCCATAGCAGCAAAATGAGTGGATTCAGGTATGATGATTCTAACTGAAATAAGTCACACAGAAAAAGAAACATCATAAGATATCAGTAATACACGGAATGTAAACTTGGCTACACAGGAACTGAATTACAGAACAGAACAGGGTCTCAAATTTGGAAAACCAACTTATGCTTGCTTAAGGGGAAAGGTGAGTTGGGGTGCTGCATAAAACCAGAGATTGAAATGAACACAGATAAAGTTCCTTAAGCCAAATATGGAATAGACTAGAGCTACTCCTTGCTCAACGAAATGGACTCAACACCCCATATTAAATGCCTAAGAATGTACCTGACTAGTAAGTATCTTAAAACCTATGGATTGCTATGTCTCCGAAAGAGAATCAAGCATGTGTACAGGGGCATAAACGCAGCAGTGATAGGATTGGAGAGGTTCGGTGAGCAAATGAAGACCCTTTGAAGTCATATTGCATGGTACCCATTCCACGGGTTTCAACTACCCAGGTTTAAGGTATTCTTCCTTCAGCTAAAACATGCATGTGGAACCTAGAGTATGATCAACCATGTGATCGGGAGACGTGTTCAAATATGTCTCAGTTTTCGTACCCTGGTACTCGGGTGCAACATTCCAGACGCTTTACTAACACCCTCCCGACTTGGAGAGTCAGTCCCTTTAACCTCCTGTTTGGCCCAGTTTGCAATTTCTGCGGAAGATGAACAGGAATGGCGAGAACCAATGAGAGACTAGCTGGAGGTGTCTGGACGGGCAAATTTAACTCTCATTTCCCACCAGGAAGAGGAATTAACCAAAGGCTCAGCGTGCCGTGCCGGAACCAGATTAGGGCCTGAAGCCATCCTGCGGTGTTGCGGCCAGCTCAAAAGAAAGCGAGTTGAAGAAAGGAGCTCAGGGGCACTGTAATTCACAAACCTGCAGAGTTATAAATGACAGCTATCGTCCAAAAATATACTGAAGTAAGGCTGCCAAGAGGACTTGAAAGCGGGGCAGAATTGCAGGAAACCGATTTCAGGAGGCAGACTGGAATTGCATTGAAAGCATAGGAAAAGAGGCAGAACGTCCACAATGATGCACTTGGCCAAAAAGGGCGTATGCGTTTTTTCCTGAATATATTCAGGAAAAAACGCATACGCCCTTTTTGGCCAACCAAGCAAGCTTGCAAAGGAAATCTGCACTACAATGAAGTCTCACTTCCCCCCGGTCAAAAGGGCCATCTGAAAAAAGTGTAAAATCCAGAAAGGCAGGACAGGCCATGGAGAACTGGGAGCCTTGTTATGCTGATGGGCGGGATGTAAATTGCCAACAGACACTCGGGAGAAGTGTATGGTGTTTCCTGAAACATCTAAAAAACAAAGCAACAGAGCCTAGGGCACTTCCACTTATGGTCCTATAGCTTAGGGAAATTAAAATCAAAAAGACACAGCCACCCCAAACATTGGGACGCCTCTGTTTACAAGAACCTCGTTTACAGTACAAGTTCAACATCGCAGAAAGTGAAAAATGGATAAAGAAGTTGTGGTATTTACTTACAAAGCAATATCACTCAGCAATGAAATCTATGTCATCAGGCCCATAGCAGCAAAATGAGTGGATTCAGGTATGATGATTCTAACTGAAATAAGTCACACAGAAAAAGAAACATCATAAGATATCAGTAATACACGGAATGTAAACTTGGCTACACAGGAACTGAATTACAGAACAGAACAGGGTCTCAAATTTGGAAAACCAACTTATGCTTGCTTAAGGGGAAAGGTGAGTTGGGGTGCTGCATAAAACCAGAGATTGAAATGAACACAGATAAAGTTCCTTAAGCCAAATATGGAATAGACTAGAGCTACTCCTTGCTCAACGAAATGGACTCAACACCGCATATTAAATGCCTAAGAATGTACCTGACTAGTAAGTATCTTAAAACCTATGGATTGCTATGTCTCCGAAAGAGAATCAAGCATGTGTACAGGGGCATAAACGCAGCAGTGATAGGATTGGAGAGGTTCGGTGAGCAAATGAAGACCCTTTGAAGTCATATTGCATGGTACCCATTCCACGGGTTTCAACTACCCAGGTTTAAGGTATTCTTCCTTCAGCTAAAACATGCATGTGGAACCTAGAGTATGATCAACCATGTGATCGGGAGACGTGTTCAAATATGTCTCAGTTTTCGTACCCTGGTACTCGGGTGCAACATTCCAGACGCTTTACTAACACCCTCCCGACTTGGAGAGTCAGTCCCTTTAACCTCCTGTTTGGCCCAGTTTGCAATTTCTGCAGAAGATGAACAGGAATAGCGAGAACCAATGAGAGACTAGCTGGAGGTGTCTGGACGGGCAAATTTAACTCTCATTTCCCACCAGGAAGAGGAATTAACCAAAGGCTCAGCGTGCCGTGCCGGAACCAGATTAGGGCCTGAAGCCATCCTGCGGTGTTGCGGCCAGCTCAAAAGAAAGCGAGTTGAAGAAAGGAGCTCAGGGGCACTGTAATTCACAAACCTGCAGAGTTATAAATGACAGCTATCGTCCAAAAATATACTGAAGTAAGGCTGCCAAGAGGACTTGAAAGCGGGGCAGAATTGCAGGAAACCGATTTCAGGAGGCAGACTGGAATTGCATTGAAAGCATAGGAAAAGAGGCAGAACGTCCACAATGATGCACTTGGCCAAAAAGGGCGTATGCGTTTTTTCCTGAATATATTCAGGAAAAAACGCATACGCCCTTTTTGGCCAACCAAGCAAGCTTGCAAAGGAAATCTGCACTACAATGAAGTCTCACTTCCCCCCGGTCAAAAGGGCCATCTGAAAAAAGTGTAAAATCCAGAAAGGCAGGACAGGCCATGGAGAACTGGGAGCCTTGTTATGCTGATGGGCGGGATGTAAATTGCCAACAGACACTCGGGAGAAGTGTATGGTGTTTCCTGAAACATCTAAAAAACAAAGCAACAGAGCCTAGGGCACTTCCACTTATGGTCCTATAGCTTAGGGAAATTAAAATCAAAAAGACACAGCCACCCCAAAGTTTGGGACGCCTCTGTTTACAAGAACCTCGTTTACAGTACAAGTTCAACATCGCAGAAAGTGAAAAATGGATAAAGAAGTTGTGGTATTTACTTACAAAGCAATATCACTCAGCAATGAAATCTATGTCATCAGGCCCTTAGCAGCACAATGAGTGGATTCAGGTATGATGATTCTAACTGAAATAAGTCACACAGAAAAAGAAACATCATAAGATATCAGTAATACACGGAATGTAAACTTGGCTACACAGGAACTGAATTACAGAACAGAACAGGGTCTCAAATTTGGAAAACCAACTTATGCTTTCTTAAGGGTAAAGGTGAGTTGGGGTGCTGCATAAAACCAGAAATTGAAATGAGCACAGATAAAGTTCCTTAAGCCAAATATGGAATAGACAAGAGCTACCTCTTGCTCAACGAAATGGACTCAACACCGCATATTAAATGCCTAAGAATGTACCTGACTAGTAAGTATCTTAAAACCTATGGATTGCTATGTCTCCGAAAGAGAATCAAGCATGTGTACAGGGGCATAAACGCAGCAGTGATAGGATTGGAGAGGTTCGGTGAGCAAATGAAGACCCTTTGAAGTCATATTGCATGGTACCCATTCCACGGGTTTCAACTACCCAGGTTTAAGGTATTCTTCCTTCAGCTAAAACATGCATGTGGAACCTAGAGTATGATCAACCATGTGATCGGGAGACGTGTTCAAATATGTCTCAGTTTTCGTACCCTGGTACTCGGGTGCAACATTCCAGACGCTTTACTAACACCCTCCCGACTTGGAGAGTCAGTCCCTTTAACCTCCTGTTTGGCCCAGTTTGCAATTTCTGCGGAAGATGAACAGGAATGGCGAGAACCAATGAGAGACTAGCTGGAGGTGTCTGGACGGGCAAATTTAACTCTCATTTCCCACCAGGAAGAGGAATTAACCAAAGGCTCAGCGTGCCGTGCCGGAACCAGATTAGGGCCTGAAGCCATCCTGCGGTGTTGCGGCCAGCTCAAAAGAAAGCGAGTTGAAGAAAGGAGCTCAGGGGCACTGTAATTCACAAACCTGCAGAGTTATAAATGACAGCTATCGTCCAAAAATATACTGAAGTAAGGCTGCCAAGAGGACTTGAAAGCGGGGCAGAATTGCAGGAAACCGATTTCAGGAGGCAGACTGGAATTGCATTGAAAGCATAGGAAAAGAGGCAGAACGTCCACAATGATGCACTTGGCCAAAAAGGGCGTATGCGTTTTTTCCTGAATATATTCAGGAAAAAACGCATACGCCCTTTTTGGCCAACCAAGCAAGCTTGCAAAGGAAATCTGCACTACAATGAAGTCTCACTTCCCCCCGGTCAAAAGGGCCATCTGAAAAAAGTGTAAAATCCAGAAAGGCAGGACAGGCCATGGAGAACTGGGAGCCTTGTTATGCTGATGGGCGGGATGTAAATTGCCAACAGACACTCGGGAGAAGTGTATGGTGTTTCCTGAAACATCTAAAAAACAAAGCAACAGAGCCTAGGGCACTTCCACTTATGGTCCTATAGCTTAGGGAAATTAAAATCAAAAAGACACAGCCACCCCAAAGTTTGGGACGCCTCTGTTTACAAGAACCTCGTTTACAGTACAAGTTCAACATCGCAGAAAGTGAAAAATGGATAAAGAAGTTGTGGTATTTACTTACAAAGCAATATCACTCAGCAATGAAATCTATGTCATCAGGCCCTTAGCAGCACAATGAGTGGATTCAGGTATGATGATTCTAACTGAAATAAGTCACACAGAAAAAGAAACATCATAAGATATCAGTAATACACGGAATGTAAACTTGGCTACACAGGAACTGAATTACAGAACAGAACAGGGTCTCAAATTTGGAAAACCAACTTATGCTTTCTTAAGGGTAAAGGTGAGTTGGGGTGCTGCATAAAACCAGAAATTGAAATGAGCACAGATAAAGTTCCTTAAGCCAAATATGGAATAGACAAGAGCTACCTCTTGCTCAACGAAATGGACTCAACACCGCATATTAAATGCCTAAGAATGTACCTGACTAGTAAGTATCTTAAAACCTATGGATTGCTATGTCTCCGAAAGAGAATCAAGCATGTGTACAGGGGCATAAACGCAGCAGTGATAGGATTGGAGAGGTTCGGTGAGCAAATGAAGACCCTTTGAAGTCATATTGCATGGTACCCATTCCACGGGTTTCAACTACCCAGGTTTAAGGTATTCTTCCTTCAGCTAAAACATGCATGTGGAACCTAGAGTATGATCAACCATGTGATCGGGAGACGTGTTCAAATATGTCTCAGTTTTCGTACCCTGGTACTCGGGTGCAACATTCCAGACGCTTTACTAACACCCTCCCGACTTGGAGAGTCAGTCCCTTTAACCTCCTGTTTGGCCCAGTTTGCAATTTCTGCGGAAGATGAACAGGAATGGCGAGAACCAATGAGAGACTAGCTGGAGGTGTCTGGACGGGCAAATTTAACTCTCATTTCCCACCAGGAAGAGGAATTAACCAAAGGCTCAGCGTGCCGTGCCGGAACCAGATTAGGGCCTGAAGCCATCCTGTGGTGTTGCGGCCAGCTCAAAAGAAAGCGAGTTGAAGAAAGGAGCTCAGGGGCACTGTAATTCACAAACCTGCAGAGTTATAAATGACAGCTATCGTCCAAAAATATACTGAAGTAAGGCTGCCAAGAGGACTTGAAAGCGGGGCAGAATTGCAGGAAACCGATTTCAGGAGGTAGACTGGAATTGCATTGAAAGCATAGGAAAAGAGGCAGAACGTCCACAATGATGCACTTGGCCAAAAAGGGCGTATGCGTTTTTTCCTGAATATATTCAGGAAAAAACGCATACGCCCTTTTTGGCCAACCAAGCAAACTTGCAAAGGAAATGTGCACTACAATGAAGTCTCACTTCCCCCCGGTCAAAAGGGCCATGTGAAAAAAGTGTAAAATCCAGAAAGGCAGGACAGGCCATGGAGAACTGGGAGCCTTGTTATGCTGATGGGCGGGATGTAAATTGCCAACAGACACTCGGGAGAAGTGTATGGTGTTTCCTGAAACATCTAAAAAACAAAGCAACAGAGCCTAGGGCACTTCCACTTATGGTCCTATAGCTTAGGGAAATTAAAATCAAAAAGACACAGCCACCCCAAAGTTTGGGACGCCTCTGTTTACAAGAACCTCGTTTACCGTACAAGTTCAACATCGCAGAAAGTGAAAAATGGATAAAGAAGTTGTGGTATTTACTTACAAAGCAATATCACTCAGCAATGAAATCTATGTCATCAGGCCCTTAGCAGCATAATGAGTGGATTCAGGTATGATGATTCTAACTGAAATAAGTCACACAGAAAAAGAAACATCATAAGATATCAGTAATACACGGAATGTAAACTTGGCTACACAGGAACTGAATTACAGAACAGAACAGGGTCTCAAATTTAGAAAACCAACTTATGCTTGCTTAAGGGTAAAGGTGAGTTGGGGTGCTGCATAAAACCATAGATTGAAATGAGCACAGATAAAGTTCCTTAAGCCAAATATGGAATAGACAAGAGCTACTCCTTGCTCAACGAAATGGACTCAACACCGCATATTAAATGCCTAAGAATGTACCTGACTAGTAAGTATCTTAAAACCTATGGATTGCTATGTCTCCGAAAGAGAATCAAGCATGTGTACAGGGGCATAAACGCAGCAGTGATAGGATTGGAGAGGTTCGGTGAGCAAATGAAGACCCTTTGAAGTCATATTGCATGGTACCCATTCCACGGGTTTCAACTACCCAGGTTTAAGGTATTCTTCCTTCAGCTAAAACATGCATGTGGAACCTAGAGTATGATCAACCATGTGATCGGGAGACGTGTTCAAATATGTCTCAGTTTTCGTACCCTGGTACTCGGGTGCAACATTCCAGACGCTTTACTAACACCCTCCCGACTTGGAGAGTCAGTCCCTTTAACCTCCTGTTTGGCCCAGTTTGCAATTTCTGCGGAAGATGAACAGGAATAGCGAGAACCAATGAGAGACTAGCTGGAGGTGTCTGGACGGGCAAATTTAACTCTCATTTCCCACCAGGAAGAGGAATTAACCAAAGGCTCAGCGTGCCGTGCCGGAACCAGATTAGGGCCTGAAGCCATCCTGCGGTGTTGCGGCCAGCTCAAAAGAAAGCGAGTTGAAGAAAGGAGCTCAGGGGCACTGTAATTCACAAACCTGCAGAGTTATAAATGACAGCTATCGTCCAAAAATATACTGAAGTAAGGCTGCCAAGAGGACTTGAAAGCGGGGCAGAATTGCAGGAAACCGATTTCAGGAGGCAGACTGGAATTGCATTGAAAGCATAGGAAAAGAGGCAGAACGTCCACAATGATGCACTTGGCCAAAAAGGGCGTATGCGTTTTTTCCTGAATATATTCAGGAAAAAACGCATACGCCCTTTTTGGCCAACCAAGCAAGCTTGCAAAGGAAATCTGCACTACAATGAAGTCTCACTTCCCCCCGGTCAAAAGGGCCATCTGAAAAAAGTGTAAAATCCAGAAAGGCAGGACAGGCCATGGAGAACTGGGAGCCTTGTTATGCTGATGGGCGGGATGTAAATTGCCAACAGACACTCGGGAGAAGTGTATGGTGTTTCCTGAAACATCTAAAAAACAAAGCAACAGAGCCTAGGGCACTTCCACTTATGGTCCTATAGCTTAGGGAAATTAAAATCAAAAAGACACAGCCACCCCAAAGTTTGGGACGCCTCTGTTTACAAGAACCTCGTTTACCGTACAAGTTCAACATCGCAGAAAGTGAAAAATGGATAAAGAAGTTGTGGTATTTACTTACAAAGCAATATCACTCAGCAATGAAATCTATGTCATCAGGCCCTTAGCAGCACAATGAGTGGATTCAGGTATGATGATTCTAACTGAAATAAGTCACACAGAAAAAGAAACATCATAAGATATCAGTAATACACGGAATGTAAACTTGGCTACACAGGAACTGAATTACAGAACAGAACAGGGTCTCAAATTTGGAAAACCAACTTATGCTTTCTTAAGGGTAAAGGTGAGTTGGGGTGCTGCATAAAACCAGAAATTGAAATGAGCACAGATAAAGTTCCTTAAGCCAAATATGGAATAGACAAGAGCTACCTCTTGCTCAACGAAATGGACTCAACACCGCATATTAAATGCCTAAGAATGTACCTGACTAGTAAGTATCTTAAAACCTATGGATTGCTATGTCTCCGAAAGAGAATCAAGCATGTGTACAGGGGCATAAACGCAGCAGTGATAGGATTGGAGAGGTTCGGTGAGCAAATGAAGACCCTTTGAAGTCATATTGCATGGTACCCATTCCACGGGTTTCAACTACCCAGGTTTAAGGTATTCTTCCTTCAGCTAAAACATGCATGTGGAACCTAGAGTATGATCAACCATGTGATCGGGAGACGTGTTCAAATATGTCTCAGTTTTCGTACCCTGGTACTCGGGTGCAACATTCCAGACGCTTTACTAACACCCTCCCGACTTGGAGAGTCAGTCCCTTTAACCTCCTGTTTGGCCCAGTTTGCAATTTCTGCGGAAGATGAACAGGAATAGCGAGAACCAATGAGAGACTAGCTGGAGGTGTCTGGACGGGCAAATTTAACTCTCATTTCCCACCAGGAAGAGGAATTAACCAAAGGCTCAGCGTGCCGTGCCGGAACCAGATTAGGGCCTGAAGCCATCCTGCGGTGTTGCGGCCAGCTCAAAAGAAAGCGAGTTGAAGAAAGGAGCTCAGGGGCACTGTAATTCACAAACCTGCAGAGTTATAAATGACAGCTATCGTCCAAAAATATACTGAAGTAAGGCTGCCAAGAGGACTTGAAAGCGGGACAGAATTGCAGGAAACCGATTTCAGGAGGTAGACTGGAATTGCATTGAAAGCATAGGAAAAGAGGCAGAACGTCCACAATGATGCACTTGGCCAAAAAGGGCGTATGCGTTTTTTCCTGAATATATTCAGGAAAAAACGCATACGCCCTTTTTGGCCAACCAAGCAAGCTTGCAAAGGAAATCTGCACTACAATGAAGTCTCACTTCCCCCCGGTCAAAAGGGCCATCTGAAAAAAGTGTAAAATCCAGAAAGGCAGGACAGGCCATGGAGAACTGGGAGCCTTGTTATGCTGATGGGCGGGATGTAAATTGCCAACAGACACTCGGGAGAAGTGTATGGTGTTTCCTGAAACATCTAAAAAACAAAGCAACAGAGCCTAGGGCACTTCCACTTATGGTCCTATAGCTTAGGGAAATTAAAATCAAAAAGACACAGCCACCCCAAAGTTTGGGACACCTCTGTTTACAAGAACCTCGTTTACAGTACAAGTTCAACATCGCAGAAAGTGAAAAATGGATAAAGAAGTTGTGGTATTTACTTACAAAGCAATATCACTCAGCAATGAAATCTATGTCATCAGGCCCTTAGCAGCACAATGAGTGGATTCAGGTATGATGATTCTAACTGAAATAAGTCACACAGAAAAAGAAACATCATAAGATATCAGTAATACACGGAATGTAAACTTGGCTACACAGGAACTGAATTACAGAACAGAACAGGGTCTCAAATTTAGAAAACCAACTTATGCTTGCTTAAGGGTAAAGGTGAGTTGGGGTGCTGCATAAAACCAGAGATTGAAATGAGCACAGATAAAGTTCCTTAAGCCAAATATGGAATAGACAAGAGCTACTCCTTGCTCAATGAAATGGACTCAACACCGCATATTAAATGCCTAAGAATGTACCTGACTAGTAAGTATCTTAAAACCTATGGATTGCTATGTCTCCGAAAGAGAATCAAGCATGTGTACAGGGGCATAAACGCAGCAGTGATAGGATTGGAGAGGTTCGGTGAGCAAATGAAGACCCTTTGAAGTCATATTGCATGGTACCCATTCCACGGGTCTCAACTCTCCAGGTTTAAGGTATTCTTCCTTCAGCTAAAACATGCATGTGGAACCCAGAGTATGATCAACTGTGTGAACGGGAGACATGTTCAAATATGTCTCAGTTGTCCTCCCCTGGTTCTCGGGTGCAACATTCCAGACGCTTTACTAACACTCTCCGCACTTGGAGAGTCAGCACCTTTAAGCTCCTGTTTGGCCCAGTTTGCAATTTCTGCGGAAGATGAACAGAAATAGGGAGAACCAATGAGAGACTAGCTGGAGGTGTCTGGACGGGCAAATTTAACTCTCATTTCCCACCAGGAAGAGGAAATAACCAAAGGCTCAGCATGCCGTGCCGGAACCAGATTAGGGCCTGAAGCCATCCTGCGGTGTTGCGGCCAGCTCAAAAGAAAGCGAGTTGAAGAAAGGAGCTCAGGGGCACTGTAATTCACAAACCTGCAGAGTTATAAATGACAGCTATCGTCCAAAAATATACTGAAGTAAGGCTGCCAAGAGGACTTGAAAGCGGGGCAGAATTGCAGGAAACCGATTTCAGGAGGTAGACTGGAATTGCATTGAAAGCATAGGAAAAGAGGCAGAACGTCCACAATGATGCACTTGGCCAAAAAGGGCGTATGCGTTTTTTCCTGAATATATTCAGGAAAAAACGCATACGCCCTTTTTGGCCAACCAAGCAAGCTTGCAAAGGAAATCTGCACTACAATGAAGTCTCACTTCCCCCCGGTCAAAAGGGCCATCTGAAAAAAGTGTAAAATCCAGAAAGGCAGGACAGGCCATGGAGAACTGGGAGCCTTGTTATGCTGATGGGCGGGATGTAAATTGCCAACAGACACTCGGGAGAAGTGTATGGTGTTTCCTGAAACATCTAAAAAACAAAGCAACAGAGCCTAGGGCACTTCCACTTATGGTCCTATAGCTTAGGGAAATTAAAATCAAAAAGACACAGCCACCCCAAAGTTTGGGACGCCTCTGTTTACAAGAACCTCGTTTACAGTACAAGTTCAACATCGCAGAAAGTGAAAAATGGATAAAGAAGTTGTGGTATTTACTTACAAAGCAATATCACTCAGCAATGAAATCTATGTCATCAGGCCCTTAGCAGCACAATGAGTGGATTCAGGTATGATGATTCTAACTGAAATAAGTCACACAGAAAAAGAAACATCATAAGATATCAGTAATACACGGAATGTAAACTTGGCTACACAGGAACTGAATTACAGAACAGAACAGGGTCTCAAATTTAGAAAACCAACTTATGCTTGCTTAAGGGGAAAGGTGAGTTGGGGTGCTGCATAAAACCAGAGATTGAAATGAGCACAGATAAAGTTCCTTAAGCCAAATATGGAATAGACAAGAGCTACTCCTTGCTCAACGAAATGGACTCAACACCGCATATTAAATGCCTAAGAATGTACCTGACTAGTAAGTATCTTAAAACCTATGGATTGCTATGTCTCCGAAAGAGAATCAAGCATGTGTACAGGGGCATAAACGCAGCAGTGATAGGATTGGAGAGGTTCGGTGAGCAAATGAAGACCCTTTGAAGTCATATTGCATGGTACCCATTCCACGGGTTTCAACTACCCAGGTTTAAGGTATTCTTCCTTCAGCTAAAACATGCATGTGGAACCTAGAGTATGATCAACCATGTGATAAGGAGACGTGTTCAAATATGTCTCAGTTTTCGTACCCTGGTACTCGGGTGCAACATTCCAGACGCTTTACTAACACCCTCCCGACTTGGAGAGTCAGTCCCTTTAACCTCCTGTTTGGCCCAGTTTGCAATTTCTGCGGAAGATGAACAGGAATAGCGAGAACCAATGAGAGACTAGCTGGAGGTGTCTGGACGGGCAAATTTAACTCTCATTTCCCACCAGGAAGAGGAATTAACCAAAGGCTCAGCGTGCCGTGCCGGAACCAGATTAGGGTCTGAAGCCATCCTGCGGTGTTGCGGCCAGGTCACAAGAAAGCGAGTTGAAGAAAGGAGCTCAGGGGCACTGTAATTCACAAACCTGCAGAGTTATAAATGACAGCTATCGTCCAAAAATATACTGAAGTAAGGCTGCCAAGAGGACTTGAAAGCGGGGCAGAATTGCAGGAAACCGATTTCAGGAGGTAGACTGGAATTGCATTGAAAGCATAGGAAAAGAGGCAGAACGTCCACAATGATGCACTTGGCCAAAAAGGGCGTATGCGTTTTTTCCTGAATATATTCAGGAAAAAACGCATACGCCCTTTTTGGCCAACCAAGCAAGCTTGCAAAGGAAATCTGCACTACAATGAAGTCTCACTTCCCCCCGGTCAAAAGGGCCATCTGAAAAAAGTGTAAAATCCAGAAAGGCAGGACAGGCCATGGAGAACTGGGAGCCTTGTTATGCTGATGGGCGGGATGTAAATTGCCAACAGACACTCGGGAGAAGTGTATGGTGTTTCCTGAAACATCTAAAAAACAAAGCAACAGAGCCTAGGGCACTTCCACTTATGGTCCTATAGCTTAGGGAAATTAAAATCAAAAAGACACAGCCACCCCAAAGTTTGGGACGCCTCTGTTTACAAGAACCTCGTTTACAGTACAAGTTCAACATCGCAGAAAGTGAAAAATGGATAAAGAAGTTGTGGTATTTACTTACAAAGCAATATCACTCAGCAATGAAATCTATGTCATCAGGCCCTTAGCAGCACAATGAGTGGATTCAGGTATGATGATTCTAACTGAAATAAGTCACACAGAAAAAGAAACATCATAAGATATCAGTAATACACGGAATGTAAACTTGGCTACACAGGAACTGAATTACAGAACAGAACAGGGTCTCAAATTTAGAAAACCAACTTATGCTTGCTTAAGGGTAAAGGTGAGTTGGGGTGCTGCATAAAACCAGAGATTGAAATGAGCACAGATAAAGTTCCTTAAGCCAAATATGGAATAGACAAGAGCTACTCCTTGCTCAACGAAATGGACTCAACACCGCATATTAAATGCCTAAGAATGTACCTGACTAGTAAGTATCTTAAAACCTATGGATTGCTATGTCTCCGAAAGAGAATCAAGCATGTGTACAGGGGCATAAACGCAGCAGTGATAGGATTGGAGAGGTTCGGTGAGCAAATGAAGACCCTTTGAAGTCATATTGCATGGTACCCATTCCACGGGTTTCAACTACCCAGGTTTAAGGTATTCTTCCTTCAGCTAAAACATGCATGTGGAACCTAGAGTATGATCAACCATGTGATCGGGAGACGTGTTCAAATATGTCTCAGTTTTCGTACCCTGGTACTCGGGTGCAACATTCCAGATGCTTTACTAACACCCTCCCGACTTGGAGAGTCAGTCCCTTTAACCTCCTGTTTGGCCCAGTTTGCAATTTCTGCGGAAGATGAACAGGAATAGCGAGAACCAATGAGAGACTAGCTGGAGGTGTCTGGACGGGCAAATTTAACTCTCATTTCCCACCAGGAAGAGGAATTAACCAAAGGCTCAGCGTGCCGTGCCGGAACCAGATTAGGGCCTGAAGCCATCCTGCGGTGTTGCGGCCAGCTCAAAAGAAAGCGAGTTGAAGAAAGGAGCTCAGGGGCACTGTAATTCACAAACCTGCAGAGTTATAAATGACAGCTATCGTCCAAAAATATACTGAAGTAAGGCTGCCAAGAGGACTTGAAAGTGGGGCAGAATTGCAGGAAACCGATTTCAGGAGGTAGACTGGAATTGCATTGAAAGCATAGGAAAAGAGGCAGAACGTCCACAATGATGCACTTGGCCAAAAAGGGCGTATGCGTTTTTTCCTGAATATATTCAGGAAAAAACGCATACGCCCTTTTTGGCCAACCAAGCAAGCTTGCAAAGGAAATCTGCACTACAATGAAGTCTCACTTCCCCCCGGTCAAAAGGGCCATCTGAAAAAAGTGTAAAATCCAGAAAGGCAGGACAGGCCATGGAGAACTGGGAGCCTTGTTATGCTGATGGGCGGGATGTAAATTGCCAACAGACACTCGGGAGAAGTGTATGGTGTTTCCTGAAACATCTAAAAAACAAAGCAACAGAGCCTAGGGCACTTCCACTTATGGTCCTATAGCTTAGGGAAATTAAAATCAAAAAGACACAGCCACCCCAAAGTTTGGGACGCCTCTGTTTACAAGAACCTCATTTACAGTACAAGTTCAACAACGCAGAAAGTGAAAAATGGATAAAGAAGTTGTGGTATTTACTTACAAAGCAATATCACTCAGCAATGAAATCTATGTCATCAGGCCCTTAGCAGCACAATGAGTGGATTCAGGTATGATGATTCTAACTGAAATAAGTCACACAGAAAAAGAAACATCATAAGATATCAGTAATACACGGAATGTAAACTTGGCTACACAGGAACTGAATTACAGAACAGAACAGGGTCTCAAATTTAGAAAACCAACTTATGCTTGCTTAAGGGTAAAGGTGAGTTGGGGTGCTGCATAAAACCAGAGATTGAAATGAACACAGATAAAGTTCCTTAAGCCAAATATGGAATAGACAAGAGCTACTCCTTGCTCAACGAAATGGACTCAACACCGCATATTAAATGCCTAAGAATGTACCTGACTAGTAAGTATCTTAAAACCTATGGATTGCTATGTCTCCGAAAGAGAATCAAGCATGTGTACAGGGGCATAAACGCAGCAGTGATAGGATTGGAGAGGTTCGGTGAGCAAATGAAGACCCTTTGAAGTCATATTGCATGGTACCCATTCCACGGGTTTCAACTACCCAGGTTTAAGGTATTCTTCCTTCAGCTAAAACATGCATGTGGAACCTAGAGTATGATCAACCATGTGATCGGGAGACGTGTTCAAATATGTCTCAGTTTTCGTACCCTGGTACTCGGGTGCAACATTCCAGACGCTTTACTAACACCCTCCCGACTTGGAGAGTCAGTCCCTTTAACCTCCTGTTTGGCCCAGTTTGCAATTTCTGCGAAAGATGAACAGGAATAGCGAGAACCAATGAGAGACTAGCTGGAGGTGTCTGGACGGGCAAATTTAACTCTCATTTCCCACCAGGAAGAGGAATTAACCAAAGGCTCAGCGTGCCGTGCCGGAACCAGATTAGGGCCTGAAGCCATCCTGCGGTGTTGCGGCCAGGTCACAAGAAAGCGAGTTGAAGAAAGGAGCTCAGGGGCACTGTAATTCACAAACCTGCAGACTTATAAATGACAGCTATCGTCCAAAAATATACTGAAGTAAGGCTGCCAAGAGGACTTGAAAGCGGGGCAGAATTGCAGGAAACCGATTTCAGGAGGTAGACTGGAATTGCATTGAAAGCATAGGAAAAGAGGCAGAACGTCCACAATGATGCACTTGGCCAAAAAGGGCGTATGCGTTTTTTCCTGAATATATTCAGGAAAAAACGCATACGCCCTTTTTGGCCAACCAAGCAAGCTTGCAAAGGAAATCTGCACTACAATGAAGTCTCACTTCCCCCCGGTCAAAAGGGCCATCTGAAAAAAGTGTAAAATCCAGAAAGACAGGACAGGCCATGGAGAACTGGGAGCCTTGTTATGCTGATGGGCGGGATGTAAATTGCCAACAGACACTCGGGAGAAGTGTATGGTGTTTCCTGAAACATCTAAAAAACAAAGCAACAGAGCCTAGGGCACTTCCACTTATGGTCCTATAGCTTAGGGAAATTAAAATCAAAAAGACACAGCCACCCCAAAGTTTGGGACGCCTCTGTTTACAAGAACCTCGTTTACAGTACAAGTTCAACATCGCAGAAAGTGAAAAATGGATAAAGAAGTTGTGGTATTTACTTACAAAGCAATATCACTCAGCAATGAAATCTATGTCATCAGGCCCTTAGCAGCACAATGAGTGGATTCAGGTATGATGATTCTAACTGAAATAAGTCACACAGAAAAAGAAACATCATAAGATATCAGTAATACACGGAATGTAAACTTGGCTACACAGGAACTGAATTACAAAACAGAACAGGGTCTCAAATTTAGAAAACCAACTTATGCTTGCTTAAGGGTAAAGGTGAGTTGGGGTGCTGCATAAAACCAGAGATTGAAATGAGCACAGATAAAGTTCCTTAAGCCAAATATGGAATAGACAAGAGCTACTCCTTGCTCAACGAAATGGACTCAACACCGCATATTAAATGCCTAAGAATGTACCTGACTAGTAAGTATCTTAAAACCTATGGATTGCTATGTCTCCGAAAGAGAATCAAGCATATGTACAGGGGCATAAACGCAGCAGTGATAGGATTGGAGAGGTTCGGTGAGCAAATGAAGACCCTTTGAAGTCATATTGCATGGTACCCATTCCACGGGTTTCAACTACCCAGGTTTAAGGTATTCTTCCTTCAGCTAAAACATGCATGTGGAACCTAGAGTATGATCAACCATGTGATCGGGAGACGTGTTCAAATATGTCTCAGTTTTCGTACCCTGGTACTCGGGTGCAACATTCCAGACGCTTTACTAACACCCTCCCGACTTGGAGAGTCAGTCCCTTTAACCTCCTGTTTGGCCCAGTTTGCAATTTCTGCGGAAGATGAACAGGAATAACGAGAACCAATGAGAGACTAGCTGGAGGTGTCTGGATGGGCAAATTTAACTCTCATTTCCCACCAGGAAGAGGAATTAACCAAAGGCTCAGCGTGCCGTGCCGGAACCAGATTAGGGCCTGAAGCCATCCTGCGGTGTTGCGGCCAGCTCAAAAGAAAGCGAGTTGAAGAAAGGAGCTCAGGGGCACTGTAATTCACAAACCTGCAGAGTTATAAATGACAGCTATCGTCCAAAAATATACTGAAGTAAGGCTGCCAAGAGGACTTGAAAGCGGGGCAGAATTGCAGGAAACCGATTTCAGGAGGTAGACTGGAATTGCATTGAAAGCATAGGAAAAGAGGCAGAACGTCCACAATGATGCACTTGGCCAAAAAGGGCGTATGCGTTTTTTCCTGAATATATTCAGGAAAAAACGCATACGCCCTTTTTGGCCAACCAAGCAAGCTTGCAAAGGAAATCTGCACTACAATGAAGTCTCACTTCCCCCCGGTCAAAAGGGCCATCTGAAAAAAGTGTAAAATCCAGAAAGGCAGGACAGGCCATGGAGAACTGGGAGCCTTGTTATGCTGATGGGCGGGATGTAAATTGCCAACAGCCACTCGGGAGAAGTGTATGGTGTTTCCTGAAACATCTAAAAAACAAAGCAACAGAGCCTAGGGCACTTCCACTTATGGTCCTATAGCTTAGGGAAATTAAAATCAAAAAGACACAGCCACCCCAAAGTTTGGGACGCCTCTGTTTACAAGAACCTCGTTTACAGTACAAGTTCAACATCGCAGAAAGTGAAAAATGGATAAAGAAGTTGTGGTATTTACTTACAAAGCAATATCACTCAGCAATGAAATCTATGTCATCAGGCCCTTAGCAGCACAATGAGTGGATTCAGGTATGATGATTCTAACTGAAATAAGTCACACAGAAAAAGAAACATCATAAGATATCAGTAATACACGGAATGTAAACTTGGCTACACAGGAACTGAATTACAGAACAGAACAGGGTCTCAAATTTAGAAAACCAACTTATGCTTGCTTAAGGGGAAAGGTGAGTTGGGGTGCTGCATAAAACCAGAGATTGAAATGAGCACAGATAAAGTTCCTTAAGCCAAATATGGAATAGACAAGAGCTACTCCTTGCTCAACGAAATGGACTCAACACCGCATATTAAATGCCTAAGAATGTACCTGACTAGTAAGTATCTTAAAACCTATGGATTGCTATGTCTCCGAAAGAGAATCAAGCATGTGTACAGGGGCATAAACGCAGCAATGATAGGATTGGAGAGGTTCGGTGAGCAAATGAAGACCCTTTGAAGTCATATTGCATGGTACCCATTCCACGGGTTTCAACTACCCAGGTTTAAGGTATTCTTCCTTCAGCTAAAACATGCATGTGGAACCTAGAGTATGATCAACCATGTGATCGGGAGACGTGTTCAAATATGTCTCAGTTTTCGTACCCTGGTACTCGGGTGTAACATTCCAGACGCTTTACTAACACCCTCCCGACTTGGAGAGTCAGTCCCTTTAACCTCCTGTTTGGCCCAGTTTGCAATTTCTGCGGAAGATGAACAGGAATAGCGAGAACCAATGAGAGACTAGCTGGAGGTGTCTGGACGGGCAAATTTAACTCTCATTTCCCACCAGGAAGAGGAATTAACCAAAGGCTCAGCGTGCCGTGCCGGAACCAGATTAGGGCCTGAAGCCATCCTGCGGTGTTGCGGCCAGCTCAAAAGAAAGCGAGTTGAAGAAAGGAGCTCAGGGGCACTCTAATTCACAAACCTGCAGAGTTATAAATGACAGCTATCGTCCAAAAATATACTGAAGTAAGGCTGCCAAGAGGACTTGAAAGCGGGGCAGAATTTCAGGAAACCGATTTCAGGAGGCAGACTGGAATTGCATTGAAAGCATAGGAAAAGAGGCAGAACGTCCACAATGATGCACTTGGCCAAAAAGTGCGTATGCGTTTTTTCCTGAATATATTCAGGAAAAAACGCATACGCCCTTTTTGGCCAACCAAGCAAGCTTGCAAAGGAAATCTGCACTACAATGAAGTCTCACTTCCCCCCGGTCAAAAGGGCCATCTGAAAAAAGTGTAAAATCCAGAAAGACAGGACACGCAATGGAGAACTGGGAGCCTTGTTATGCTGATGGGCGGGATGTAAATTGCCAACAGACACTCGGGAGAAGTGTATGGTGTTTCCTGAAACATCTAAAAAACAAAGCAACAGAGCCTAGGGCACTTCCACTTATGGTCCTATAGCTTAGGGAAATTAAAATCAAAAAGACACAGCCACCCCAAAGTTTGGGACGCCTCTGTTTACAAGAACCTCGTTTACAGTACAAGTTCAACATCGCAGAAAGTGAAAAATGGATAAAGAAGTTGTGGTATTTACTTACAAAGCAATATCACTCAGCAATGAAATCTATGTCATCAGGCCCTTAGCAGCACAATGAGTGGATTCAGGTATGATGATTCTAACTGAAATAAGTCACACAGAAAAAGAAACATCATAAGATATCAGTAATACACGGAATGTAAACTTCGCTACACAGGAACTGAATTCCAAAACAGAACAGGGTCTCAAATTTAGAAAACCAACTTATGCTTGCTTAAGGGGAAAGGTGAGTTGGGGTGCTGCATAAAACCATAGATTGAAATGAGCACAGATAAAGTTCCTTAAGCCAAATATGGAATAGACAAGATCTACTCCTTGCTCAACGAAATGGACTCAACACCGCATATTAAACGCCTAAGAATGTACCTGACTAGTAAGTATCTTAAAACCTATGGATTGCTATGTCTCTGAAAGAGAATCAAGCATGTGTACAGGGGCATAAACGCAGCAGTGATAGGATTGGAGAGGTTCGGTGAGCAAATGAAGACCCTTTGAAGTCATATTGCATGGTACCCATTCCACGGGTTTCAACTACCCAGGTTTAAGGTATTCTTCCTTCAGCTAAAACATGCATGTGGAACCTAGAGTATGATCAACCATGTGATAAGGAGACGTGTTCAAATATGTCTCAGTTTTCGTACCCTGGTACTCGGGTGCAACATTCCAGACGCTTTACTAACACCCTCCCGACTTGGAGAGTCAGTCCCTTTAACCTCCTGTTTGGCCCAGTTTGCAATTTCTGCGGAAGATGAACAGGAATAGCGAGAACCAATGAGAGACTAGCTGGAGGTGTCTGGACGGGCAAATTTAACTCTCATTTCCCACCAGGAAGAGGAATTAACCAAAGGCTCAGCGTGCCGTGCCGGAACCAGATTAGGGCCTGAAGCCATCCTGCGGTGTTGCGGCCAGCTCAAAAGAAAGCGAGTTGAAGAAAGGAGCTCAGGGGCACTGTAATTCACAAACCTGCAGAGTTATAAATGACAGCTATCGTCCAAAAACATACTGAAGTAAGGCTGCCAAGAGGACTTGAAAGCGGGGCAGAATTGCAGGAAACCGATTTCAGGAGGTAGACTGGAATTGCATTGAAAGCATAGGAAAAGAGGGAGAACGTCCACAATGATGCACTTGGCCAAAAAGGGCGTATGCATTTTTTCCTGAATCAGGAAAAAACGCATACGCACTTTTTGGCCAACCAAGCAAGCTTGCAAAGGAAATGTGCACAACAATGAAGTCTCACTTCCCCCCGGTCAAAAGGGCCATCTGAGAAAAGTGTAAAATCCAGAAAGGCAGGACAGGCCATGGAGAACTGGGAGCCTTGTTATGCTGATGGGCGGGATGTAAATTGCCAACAGCCACTCGGGAGAAGTGTATGGTGTTTCCTGAAACATCTAAAAAACAAAGCAACAGAGCCTAGGGCACTTCCACTTATGGTCCTATAGCTTAGGGAAATTAAAATCAAAAAGACACAGGCACCCCACAGTTTGGGACAGCTCTGTTTACAAGAACCTCGTTTACGGTACAAGTTCAATATCGCAGAAAGTGAAAAATGGATAAAGAAGTTGTGGTAATTATGTACAATGCAGTATCACTCAGCAATGAAATCTATGTCATCAGGCCCGTAGCAGCATAATGAGTGGATTCAGGTACGATGATTCTAACTGAAATAAGTCACACAGAAAAAGAAACATCATAAGATATCACTAATGCACGGAATGTAAACTTGGCTACACAGGAACTGAATTACAAAACAGAACAGGGTCTCAAATTTAGAAAACCAACTTATGCTTGCTTAAGGGGAAAGGTTAGTTGGGGTGCTGAATAAAACAAGAGATTGAAATGA
The DNA here is from genome assembly GCF_039906515.1 of Pseudorca crassidens. Lineage (NCBI taxonomy): Eukaryota > Metazoa > Chordata > Mammalia > Artiodactyla > Delphinidae > Pseudorca > Pseudorca crassidens. Next base: position 440,023 of record NW_027136020.1, on the reverse strand, counting down.
GCACAGATAAATTTTCTTAAGCCAAATATGGAATAGACAAGAGCTACTCCTTGCTCAACGAAATGGACTCAACACCCCATATTAAACGCCTAAGAATGTACCTGACTAGTAAGTATCTTAAAACCTATGGATTGCTATGTCTCCGAAAGAGAATCAAGCGTGTGTACAGGGGCATAAACGCAGCAGTGATAGGATTGGAGAGGTTCGGTGAGCAAATGAAGACCCTTTGAAGTCATATTGCATGGTACCCATTCCACGGGTTTCAACTACCCAGGTTTAAGGTATTCTTCCTTCAGCTAAAACATGCATGTGGAACCTAGAGTATGATCAACCATGTGATCGGGAGACGTGTTCAAATATGTCTCAGTTTTCGTACCCTGGTACTCGGGTGCAACATTCCAGACGCTTTCCTAACACCCTCCCGACTTGGAGAGTCAGTCCCTTTAACCTCCTGTTTGGCCCAATTTGCAATTTCTGCGGAAGATGAACAGGAATAGCGAGAACCAATGAGAGACTAGCTGGAGGTGTCTGGACGGGCAAATTTAACTCTCATTTCCCACGAGGAAGAGGAATTAACCAAAGGCTCAGCGTGCCGTGCCGGAACCAGATTAGGGCCTGAAGCCATCCTGCGGTGTTGTGGCCAGCTCAAAAGAAAGCGAGTTGAAGAAAGGAGCTCAGGGGCACTGTAATTCACAAACCTGCAGAGTTATAAATGACAGCTATCGTCCAAAAATATACTGAAGTAAGGCTGCCAAGAGGACTTGAAAGCGGGGCAGAATTGTAGGAAACCGATTTCAGGAGGTAGACTGGAATTGCATTGAAAGCATAGGAAAAGAGGCAGAACGTCCACAATGATGCACTTGGCCAAAAAGGGCGTATGCGTTTTTTCCTGAATATATTCAGGAAAAAACGCATACGCCCTTTTTGGCCAACCAAGCAAACTTGCAAAGGAAATCTGCACTACAATGAAGTCTCACTTCCCCCCGGTCAAAAGGGCCATCTGAAAAAAGTGTAAAATCCAGAAAGGCAGGACAGGCCATGGAGAACTAGGAGCCTTGTTATGCTGATGGGCGGGGTGTAAATTGCCAAAAGACACTCGGGAGAAGTGTATGGTGTTTCTTGAAACATCTAAAAAACAAAGCAACAGAGCCTAGGGCACTTCCACTTATGGTCCTATAGCTTAGGGAAATTAAAATCAAAAAGACACAGCCACCCCAAAGTTTGGGACGCCTCTGTTTACAAGAACCTCGTTTACAGTACAAGTACAACATCGCAGACAGTGAAAAATGGATAAAGAAGTTGTGGTACTTACGTACAATGCAATATCACTCAGCAATGAAATCTATGTCATCAGGCCCGTAGCAGCATAATGAGTGGATTCAGTTATGATGATTCTAACTGAAATAAGTCACACAGAAAAAGAAACATCATAAGATATCACTAATACACGGAGTGTAAACTTGGCTACACAGGAACTGAATTACAAAACAGAACAGGGTCTCAAATTTAGAAAACCAACTTATGCTTGCTTAAGGGGAAAGGTGAGTTGGGGTGCTGCATAAAACCAGACATTGAAATGAGCACAGATAAAGTTCCTTAAGCCAAATATGTAATAGACAAGAGCTACTCCTTGCTCAACGAAATGGACTCAACACCCCATATTAAACGCCTAAGAATGTACCTGACTAGTAAGTATCTTAAAACCTATGGATTGCTATATCTCCAAAAGAGAATCAAGCGTGTGTCCAGGCGCATAAATGCAGCAATGATAGGATTGGAGAAGTTCGGTGAGCAAACGAAGACCCTTTGAAGTCATATTGCATGGTACCCATTCCACGGGTCTCAACTCTCCAGGTTTCAGGGATTCTTCCTTCAGCTAAAACATGCATGTGGAACCCAGAGGATTATCCACCGTGTGATCGGGAGAAGTGTTCAAATATGTCTCAGATTTCGTCCCCTGGTACTCGGGTGCAACATTCCAGACGCTATACTAACACTCTCCCGACTTGGAGAGTCAGTGCCTTTAACCTCCTGTTTGGCCCAGTTTGCAATTTCTGCGGAAGATGAACAGGAATAGTGAGAACCAATGAGAGACTAGCTGGAGGTGTCTGGACGGGCAAATTTAACTCTCATTTCCCACCAGGAAGAGGAATTAACCAAAGGCTCAGCATGTCGTGCCGGAACCAGATTAGGGCCTGAAGCAATCCTGCGGGGTTGCGGCCAGCTCACAAGAAAGCGAGTAGAAGAAAGGAGCTCAGGGGCACTGTAATTCACAAACCTGCAGAGTTATAAATGACAGCTATCGTCCAAAAATATACTGAAGTAAGGTTGCCAAGAGGACTTGAAAGCGGGGCAGAATTGCAGGAAACCGATTTCAGGAGGTAAACTGGAATTGCATTGAAAGCATAGGAAAAGAGGGAGAACGTCCACAATGATGCACTTGGCCAAAAAGGGCGTATGCGTTTTTTCCTGAATCAGGAAAAAACACATACGCACTTTTTGGCCAACCAAGCAAGCTTGCAAAGGAAATCTGCACTACAATGAAGTCTCACTTCCCCCCGGTCAAAAGGGCCATCTGAGAAAAGTGTAAAATCCAGAAAGGCAGGACAGGCCATGGAGAACTGGGAGCCTTGTTATGCTGATGGGCGGGATGTAAATTGCCAACAGCCACTCGGGAGAAGTGTATGGTGTTTCCTGAAACATCTAAAAAACAAAGCAACAGAGCCTAGGGCACTTCCACTTATGGTCCTATAGCTTAGGGAAATTAAAATCAAAAAGACACAGCCACCCCACAGTTTGGGACAGCTCTGTTTACAAGAACCTCGTTTACGGTACAAGTTCAATATCGCAGAAAGTGAAAAATGGATAAAGAAGTTGTGGTACTTATGTACAATGCAAAATCACTCAGCCATGAAATCTATGTCATCAGGCCCATAGCAGCATAATGAGTGGATTCAGGTATGATGATTCTAACTGAAATATGTCACACAGAAAAAGAAACATCATAAGATATCACTGATACACGGAATGTGAACTTGGCTACACATGAACTGAATTACAAAACAGAACAGGGTCTCAAGTTTAGAAAACCAACTTATGCTTCCTTAAGGGGGAAAGTGAGTTGTGGTGCTGCATAAAACCAGAGTTTGATATTAGCACAGATACCATTCAATAAGCCAAATATGTAATAGACAAGACCTACCCCTTGCTCAACAAAATGGACTCAACAATGAGGTATCACCTCACACCTGATAGAATGGGCATCATGAGAAAATCTACAAACAAAAATGCTGGAAAGGGTGTGGAGAAAAGGAACCCTCTTCCACTATTGTTGGGAATATAAATTGATACAGTCACTACGGAGAACAATATGGAGTTTCTTAAGAAACTAACAATAGAATTACCATATGATACAGCAATCCCAGTACTGGACATATACCCAGACAAAACCATAAATCAAAACGAGACATTCACCGCAATGTTCATTGCATCACTATTTACAATATCGAGGTAATGGAAGCAACCTAAATGCCCACAGACAGACGAATGCATAAAGCTGTGGTACATATATAAAATGGAATATTACTAAGCCATGAAAAGGAATGAAATTGGGTCATTTGTAGAGACGTCGATGGATCTAGAGACTGTCATACAGAGTGAAGTAAGTCAGAAAGAGAAAAACAAATCTTGTATATTCATGCATATATGTGGAACCTAGAAAAACTGTACAGATTAACCATTTTGCAAGGCATAAATAGAGCAACAGATGTAGACAACAAATGTATGGACAACAAGGGGGGAAAGCTGTTGGGGGGGTGGTGGTGGGAGGAGTTGAGAGACTGGGATTGGCATGTATACATTTATATGTATAAAATAGATAACCAATAAGAACCTGCTGTATAAAAATATAAAATAAAATTCAAAATTAAAAAGAAATAAAATTTAAAAAATAAAACAGAAAAAACAATTATTCCCTTCACATACATGTATTTATATGAATAAATTATTTCCATGCTTATATCTGTAAATACAAAAAAGAGGAATAAAATCTACCTTGAACCAAAAACGAAAAAGAGAAAAAAAACACAGAACCCACCAGTTCCACAGAGGAAAACCGTATCAGGGCACTTGCTCCAGTTGTAAACAATTCTGAAGTTGGCCAGTGGTGGGGAATCGTCTCCCATTCAGCCAGCAGCCCCCACGCAACAAGCGTCCTCATTGCAAAGCTGGGGCACCGTGCCGAGGCATCTGTGAGTAAACGTGAGCTGAGCCCCAGGCCAGTTGCTGCTGAACTATTCCCACCCGTCCCAGGTAAAACACCTGAATATATACAAGGACTTGAAAGCCTAGAGGAAGGGCCATAGAGCCACACGAGTGACAGCATGCCGGCCGACTTGGTGCCTGCAGGCCAGCCAGGATGGTCCTGGCCCTGGGTGCTCTTCTGGAAGATTTCCATTTCCCTGACTGAGATACCCGTCCTGTCCCTGCCCCCACTGCTTTTTTCCTTCCTCACCTCTGCCCAGGGAGAAATTCCAGCAGCAGGTATGGGTGACACATCCTCTTCTTTAGCAGGTGGCAGCCTGGCAACTGCTGCAGAAAGTCCAGCAGAGCCCCACTCACACTGGGCCACCCACAAAGCCGTGGCCTCTCACTCCCTCCCACCAGCCCAGCCCCGAGACTGCTGACAGGGCAGAGAAAATGGCGTCAGGCACGGCTGCAGGGGCTCTTGCTGCCTGGAGTGGTATTTATATTGATCTCAACCCAGGCACACCTGGGGAGGGCTGGCCCGCACGGTAAGGCTGCCCAGGTCAGCCAATCATCACCCCTCAGGGGCTCACAGTTGCAGAAAATGGAACTTGCTGAACCGGCCAGGTCCAAGGAACAGGTGTGGGCTCCTGAGAGTCAGGATAGACAAGGGGCTGCAGCTTTGGCTTGTTTTCTAATCATTTTATCTGGCCCATGAGTGGGAGACAACTTCAAGAAAACCCTCTCCTTATGAGAGGAACCCAGGAGTCAGGGAGAGGAGGGGTGGGTGGTGGTTGGAGACAGAGGCCTGGTGCCCCGGGTGCAGTGGAAGTCTCTGGAAGACCAGGTGGAGGGAGGCCGCACAGAGTGACGCCCAGGGTCACAGACCTGTCGCAGCTGCTGTTTGTTAGTTCAAGTCCTGCTCTGAGGTGCTCTGTGCCAGCTCTGAGCGACAGGTGAGCTGGGGGTGCTCTGCAATGAGGGCTATGTTCACGGTTCCTGTGTGCCCAGCCCTGCCATGGTACCTGCAAGGGTAGCTCTGTATCCTGGGAAGGGCCTGACCACGAGAGCCCCGTGGGCTGGGGTGGGGGTGGGGTACCTGCCCAGGTGAGCTCCATATTCTGGGATTGGTCTGACCACGAGAGCCCCATGGGCTGCTGGGGACCTGGTAAAGGATGTCAGGACAGTCAGTGAAGCCACCGAGGATATACCTCCAGTTGCTCCTAATTCCTACACCCTGCTGGTCATTCTACCAACCACCAGGACATGGTATTCTGTATTAGTCTTCAATGATGCCTTCTTTTGTATTCCATTAGTCCCAGAGTCACAAGAAATTTTGGCTTGTGAGTGGCAGGACTCAACATACAACTAAAACAATACTTCCGGGCCGTCTTGCCCCAAGGGTGCAAAAATTCCCACACCATCTTTGGGGAAAGCTTAGCTAAAGACCTAAAAGTTCTACCTCTGGAAAAGGAAACCCTCCTTCAGTACGCAGACGACATTCTGATCGCCAGCCCTACTAAGGAGGCCTCTGAACTACCAAGCCAATAAAGGATAGAAGTTGTCCAAGAAAAAGCTCAAATATCACAGACTGCAGTGACCTGCCTGGGCTTCATTCTCACAGAAGGTCGGAGAAGCCCATCCCAGGAAAGGGAAGAAACCATTTGCAGCCTTACCCCTTTCTAAAACTAGAAGACAGCTTAGGGGTTCCTGGGGAGGCCAGGGTTTGCTGCTTCTGGATCCCTAACTACAGTCTACTAGCTGGGCCTCTATATGAAACACTGAAAGGAAAAGATGATGATCCTTTTGAATAGAATCCAGAAGTGGCCTTTCAAGAATGGAAAGAGCAGTCAATTCAGACCCTTGCCCTGGAACTCCCTAATTTAGCTAAACCCTTTGACCTTTACATTCCCGGTGAAAGGTGAATCGCCATTGGAGAATTAGTGCAAAAACTGGGACCACTTGAAATGGAACAATGCAAGAATGCCATCCAGGTAGGATAAACTACGGTCACCAAGGGGCTTGGCCCACTGCCGCATCTGGCCAAGATACTGGCGGTATCTAAAAACCTGGAAATCAGCAGCCCAAAAGGCCACCTCCTTCCTAAGGGAAAAGGACCCCACGTGGTGATCCTAACCACCAACGATGCCCTGAAGTTGCAGGGTTCGCTCCGTGGGCACACCGACCTCAAGTGAGGAGGCCCTCCAACTCCAACATCCAGAGAGATAACCGGGGGCAACAGGGCACCATGACGACTCGTGTGAACATCACTTGACCTGGAGTTTCTCTCATAAAACAATAAGAGTGTGTCCCAAAAGAGTAGACTACTGCTTGCAGGACTTACTGCACCCAGAGGGGAGCTAATAATCTTGGCGGGGGAACCGTATATCACACTGTCACCATAGAAAAGCCTACAGACACCGTGATGATGGTGGCCAATAAGACCGGCTGGACTCCTGTTTACTTCAAAAGGCTGTTGACTCAGTGGTCATCATGGTCCTTGATCACCACTGACCCTGGACTGTCTGGGAGTTGAGCGGGCAGGGCTCTGACACCTGGTGCTGTTTGTACGTTAATTCAGGGGCCTAATTGAAGAAAGCACAGACTACTGGTCAGAGCATCTAGGCTGGCAGAAACGGTCAGCCTAAGGTGGCCGAACAAATGTGGGGCGGGGTGAAACCGGCCCCCACAGCATCTCTGCACATCTCTTTCCTGGACCCTTAAAGGTCATTAGAATCTATAACACTTCCAATGCTGGTGCTCAGGTGGACGAGCAGGGAGGCAGGGGGCCTGGGGACAATCAACGTCACCTGGAGGCTGCTGGGGAGAAGCTCTGACCCTCGCCCCCGGGTATTAGGGCTCCCAACTCAGCACTCAGCAGTTACAGAAGAAGTGTCTGCACCCTCAGCACTCCAAGAATGAGGAACGGGACAAAAGGCAGAGGAGGGGTTTGTCCCCAGCAAAGCCCATTAAAAATCCCTGGGAGATAAAAATAGAATCTGGGCAATAAAGTCAAGTCTAACCTTTTTTATCCTTTGTGCTTTGTCTAATTTCACGTGCTCCTAGGGTCCCGCATGCAGAGGTTCCACACCCGGCACTTCAGACCAGATTTCCTAGTGCAGAATGGCTGGGTCGACACCTCAGCTCCTGGGGCCCAGTGCAGACTCCGCGATATAGAGCCTGAGCTGCAGCCAACCTGGCCCTCGAGAGCTCCGCCCCCTCCCTCCCACTGACTCTGACAGGATCTCTACACAGCAGCCCAGCCCACAGCCCACGGGGTAGTGCATGCTCTCACCTCTCCATTCTCTGATCAAAATATAAAGTTTCCTTTGCTTGTGAACCAAACTCAGTCTCGATCTGTTGGCCCCAATGACACTGGGCAGGGGGACACTTGTTGGGGTCCACTCTGGAGGATCAGTAACAGAAATTGAGACTATTGTAACCTCAATGAACAGATGTGTGAGCCAAACTGTAGTTAACATAGAACAGTGTATAAGGCTCGGGTAAAATAAGATGTTTCTAACACTTCCATTTGATATTTCCATCACTTTATTATAAGCAAGTTCAGTGAAAAGGTTTGTCTTATTTGTCAGGTCAATATTAGAGAAACGAAGTGATTTCTTTCCAAGGATGTACATCTAATAATCTTGGTTAAAGCTTCAATCTTGTTTTAAATGCTTTTCCATTGAAAATGATACCTCTCTTTCAGCTCCCCCATTTCTGAGAAGTATAAAATCTTATAATTTATTATTACCAAAGGGGAAAGGTGGGAGGAGGGATAAATTAACAGTTTGGGATTAACACATACACACTGCTATGTATAAAATAGATCATCAACAAGGAACTACTGTATAGCACAGGGAACTACACTCAACATTTTGCAATAACCTATAAGGGGAAATAATCTGAAAAAGAATAGATATTTTTATTGACATCATCTATCAATGACAGTTAAAGTGTAACCTAAGGGAAGCTGGTGGTGAGTGCTTCTGACCCTGAAGACTTCAATCATCTAAAGTTTGGACTCTGCCTACTTCCCAAGGCCCTTAATGAACATATGTGTAGCCGTAGCTTAAAAAATTCCCCAGTTTGGGTTTCGGGGAGACACTGATTTTGAAAAAGCCCTGGTGTTCTCCTTACATGAATGGGACTCTTCCTACTGCTAAAACATGTCTGTCACACCCAGAGGATGGTATACCGTCTGATCGGGAAGAGTTTGGAAAAGGCATCTCATCTCCTCATCTCCTGGTGCTCGGGTTCACCCCTCCAGCGTCTTTACTAACAGTCTCCCCACTTGGAGATGTCAGCACTGTCAACATCCTGTTGCGTACAGTTTGGAATTTGTCCAGAGGATGAAGCGGAAGGATGAGGAACAATGAGAGACAAGTCCTAGGTGTTCAGACAGGCACATGTCACTCTAATTTCCAATCAGGAAGACGAATTGACCAAAGGCTAGGGTTGCCCATGGAAACAGTATAGGGCTTGAGGAAATCCCGCTGCTTTGTGGCCAGTTCCCATAAACACAAGTTGAACAATGGAACTCAGGGGCAGTAAAATTCACAAAACTGCAGAGTTGAAAATATCCATCACTGAAAAATGTCTTGAGGAAAGTCAGAGAAAAGGACTTGTAAGCAAGGGAGAATGGCAGGAAAGGGATTTGAGGAGGTAGAAAGGACTCGCCATTAAGCACAAGAAAAGGAGCTGAACATTGCCAACATTGCAGTTGGCCAAAAAGGGTGTATGCGTTTTTTTCTGTATATATTCAAGAAAAGGGCATACACTTTTTTAGCCAACCAAACAGGTGGGCACTGGAAGTCAATACTACAAAAGATATCACTTCGCATCAGTCAGAAGAGCCATCCTCATAAAGCGTAAACAACAGAAATGCAGGACAGGGCAAGGAGAAGAGGGAGCCCTGTGAGACTTATAGTGGAAATGTATATTGCCAACGGCCATTCTGGAGAAGTGTATTGTGTTTACTAAAGCATCTAAAAAATGAGCTACAGAGCATAGGGCACTTGCACTCATGGGCGTATATCTTGAGAAAAACAAAAATCGAGAGGACACAGGCACCCCAATGTTTACCCCCTCTCTGTTTAAAAGATCCTCAACTAGGATATAACTTAAATGTCTCTGGAGGGAAAAAATGGGTAGAGATGTGGTACTTAGGTAGAGTGGAATATTATTCAGCCTGGAAATCAATGAAATATGGCCAGTTGTAACAACTCCGGAGGAGTTACGTATGATCTTTCTAAGTGACAGAATTCAAAAAGAAAAAGACACATATCATAAGATATCACTTAAAGGTGGAATCCAAAATGGCTACACATGAAATAAATTACAAAACAAAAACATAGTCAAATATGTAGAAAACACGCATAAGGCTGCTAAACGGGAAAGGTGGGGAGGGGTGAGGCATCACCCAGGAGGTTGAAATTAGCAAAGATACCATTCCAAATACCAAACTGATAATCAACAAGGCCTACACGGTAGCTAAAAGAACTGCACTCAGCACACTCAAGTCACCGGAAAAGAATATATACGACTGGTAAGAATCTGAAAAAGAATTTACTGATGTCTCTCTGTACGTGAATCAAGTGGATGTACAGCAGCAAGAAACAGAGCTTTGAAAATCAGCTGTAACCAATATAGTAATAAATTGAAAAAAATAAACGACAGAGAGACAGAGAAAACCTCTTACAACTTTTCCTCAGGGCCGGTGATGCAACATGGATTGAACACATCTAGACCCACAGCAGGATGAGACATAAGGCTGGAAACTGTTTGCGCTAAGAGAAATGTGAGGTTGGGTGAGGAAATGCACACCCTTTAAAGTAATACTACCTGGTACCCATTCAATGGGTCCCAAATATGCAGGTTCAAGGGATCTTCCTACAGCTAAAACATGCATGGAAAACCCAGAGGACTGTACACCATGTGATCGGGAGATGTGTCTAAAATGCAGCTCATTTATCCTCTCCTGGTGCTCCTGTTCACCATTCCAGCCACGTTACTTAGAATCTCCCCACTTGGAGAATCAGCACATTTCAACTTCTGTTTCACACATTTTGCAAATTGTGAGGAGGATGAACGGGGAACCAATGAGAGAATAGTTGTAGGGGTTTGGACGGGCACATATCACTCTAATTTCCCATTAAGAATAAGAATTGAAAAAAGGCTCAGCCCGCCTCGCCCGAGCCAAAATAGGGCCTGAAGCAATCCTGCGGGTTTGAGGCCAGCTCACAAAAGAGCAACTTAAAAAATGGAGCTCAGGGTCACTGCAATTCACAAACCTGCAGAGTTATAAATGAAAACTAACGTCCAAAAATATGTTGAGGTAAGGCAAAGAAGAGGATCTGAATGCAAGACAGAATTGCAAGAAACAGATTTCAAGAGATAGATTGGACTCGTCTTTAAAGCACATGAAAAGCGGCAGAATTTCGACAATGATGCAGTTGGCCCAAAAGGGCGTATGCGTTTTTTCCTGATTATATCCAGGAAAAAACGCATACGCACTTTATGGGCAACGAAGCAAGCAAGCAATGCAAATGTGCACAACAAAGAAGTCTCATTTCCCACTGGTCAAAAGGGCCATCCTAAAAAATTGTAAAAACCAGAAATGCAGGACAGGCCATGGAGAACAGGGAGCCTTTATACGCTGATGGGCAGTGTGTGAACTGCCGAGAGCCACTCTGGAGAAGTGTATGGTGGTTCCTAAATCATCTAAAAAACAGAGCTACAGAGCATAGGACACTTCCAATCATGGGAGTATATCTAGGGAAATCTAAAAATTAACAAGACACAAGCACACCACAGTTTAGGGCTACTCTGTTTACAAGAACCTCAACTTCAGTATACCTTAAATATCCCAGGAAAGAGAACAATGGATAAAGAAGATGTGGTACTTATGTACAATGGAATATCTCTTCACCATGAAATCAATGTAATAAGGCTAGTAGAAGGATAAAGAGTGGATTTAGGTCCGATAATACTACTTGAAATAAGTCAAACAGAAAAAGAAACATATCATAAGATATCACTTATAGAGGGAGGGTAAATATGGCTGCACAAGAAATGAATTACAGAACAGAACAGTGTCTCACATTTAGAAAACACACTTATTTCAGCTTAAGGGGAAAGGAGAGGTGGGGTGATGCATAAAACCAGAGTTTGAAATTAGCACAGATACCGTTCAATAAACCAAATAGATATTAGACAAGATCTACACCTTGCTCAATGAACTGGCCTCAACACACCCTATACACCGCAGAGAAATATATCTGAGTAATAAGAATCTTAAAACCCATGTATTGATATATCTCCATAAGGGAATCAAGTGTGTGCAGAGTGGCACAAACACAGCAGTGAAAATGAGCTAAACCCCATTATAGAAATAAATTTTAAAAACAAAACGCAGAAACAATGAAAGAGAGAAAAAATCTTACAAAATTCGCTCAGGGGCTGTGATGCAACCTGGATTGACCACATATAAACCCACAGCTGGATAAGACATAAGGCTGGACACTTGGGGCTGAGAGGATTGATGAGCTTTGGTGAGCAACTGCCAAAAGTTTAATGCAATACTTCATGCTACTCATTCCAAGGGTCCCAACACTCCAGGTTGAAGGGAATCTTCCTACAGCTAAACCATGCTTGGGAAACCCAGCGACTGGTATACCATATGATCGGGAAAGGTTTCTAAAACGCACCTCATTTTTCCTCTCCTGGGGCTCCGGATCGACATTCCAGCCGCTTTACCAAAAATATCCCCACATGGAGAGTCAATGCCTTTAAGTTCTGGTATCGCACAGTCTGCAGTTAGTGCGGAGGATGAATGGGAAGAGGGGGAACCAGTGAGAAACTAGCTGTAGCGGTTTCAATGGGCACATGTCACTCTAAATTCACATCAGTAAGAAGAATAAACCAAAGGCACAGCAAGGTGCCCCAGAAGAAGAATAGGGCCTGAAGGAATCCTGTGGTTATGAGGCAAGATCACAAAAATAAGAGCTGAAAAATGGAGCTAAGGGCCACTGCAATTCAAAAACTTGCAGAGTTATAAAGGCCAACTATTTTCAAAAAATATATTGAGGTAAGGCTATGAAGAGGCATTGAAAGCAAGGCAGAATTGCAGGAAAACGATTTCAGGAGGTAGACTGGAATTGCATTTAAAGCATAGGAAAAGAGGCAGAACGTCCACAATGATGCACTTGGCCAAAAAGGGTGTATGCCTTTTTTCCTGAATTTATTCAGGAAAAAAGGCATACGCCCTTTTTGGCCAACCAAGCAAGCTTGCAAAGGAAATCTGCACTACAATGAAGTCTCACTTCCCCCTGGTCAAAAGGGCCATCTGAAAAAAGTGTAAAATCCAGAAAGACAGGACAGGCCATGGAGAACTGGGAGCCTTGTTATGCTGATGGGCGGGATGTGTATGGTGTTTCCTGAAACATCTAAAAAACAAAGCAACAGAGCCTAGGGCACTTCCACTTATGGTCCTATAGCTTAGGGAAATTAAAATCAAAAAGACACAGCCACCCCAAAATTTGGGACACCTCTGTTTACAAGAACCTCGTTAACCGTACAAGTTCAATATCAAAGAAAGTGAAAAATGGATAAAGAACTTGTGGTACTTACGTACAATGCAGTATCACTCAGTAATGAAATCTATGTCATCAGGCCCGTAGCAGCATAATGAGTGGATTCAGGTACGATGATTCTAACTGAAATAAGACACACAGAAAAAGAAACATCATAAGATATCACTAATACACGGAATGTAAACTTGGCTACACAGGAACTGAATACCAAAACAGAACAGGGTCTCAAATTTAGAAAACCAACTTATGCTTGCTTAAGGGGAAAGGTGAGTTGGGGTGCTGCATAAAACCAGAGATTGAAATGAACACAGATAAAGTTCCTTAAGCCAAATATGGAATAGACAAGAGCTACTCCTTGCTCAACGAAATGGACTCAACACCCCATATTAAATGCCTAAGAATGTACCTGAGTAGTAAGTATCTTAAAACCTATGGATTGCTATGTCTCCAAAAGAGAATCAAGCATGTGTACAGGGGCATAAATGCAGCAGTGATAGGATTGGAGAGGTTCAGTGAGCAAATGAAGACCCTTTGAAGTCATATTGCATGGTACCCATTCCACGGGTCTCAACTCTCCAGGTTTAAGGTATTCTTCCTTCAGCTAAAACATGCATGTGTAACCCAGAGTATGATCAACCATGTGATCGGGAGACGTGTTCAAATATGTCTCAGTTTTCGTACCCTGGTACTCGGGTGCAACATTCCAGACGCTTTACTAACACCCTCCCGACTTGGAGAGTCAGTCCCTTTAACCTCCTGTTTGGCCCAGTTTGCATTTTCTGCGGAAGATGAACAGGAATAGCGAGAACCAATGAGAGACTAGCTGGAGGTGTCTGGACGGGCAAATTTAACTCTCATTTCCCACCAGGAAGAGGAATTAACCAAAGGCTCAGCGTGCCGTGCCGGAACCAGATTAGGGCCTGAAGCCATCCTGCGGTGTTGCGGCCAGCTCACAAGAAAGCGAGTTGAAGAAAGGAGCTCAGGGGCACTGTAATTCACAAAACTGCAGAGTTATAAATGACAGCTATCGTCCAAAAATATACTGAAGTAAGGCTGCCAAGAGGACTTGAAAGCGGGGCAGAATTGCAGGAAACCGATTTCAGGAGGTAGACTGGAATTGCATTGAAAGCATAGGAAAAGAGGCAGAACGTCCACAATGATGCACTTGGCCAAAAAGGGCGTATGCGTTTTTTCCTGAATATATTCAGGAAAAAACGCATACGCCCTTTTTGGCCAACCAAGCAAGCTTGCAAAGGAAATCTGCACTACAATGAAGTCTCACTTCCCCCCGGTCAAAAGGGCCATCTGAAAAAAGTGTAAAATCCAGAAAGGCAGGACAGGCCATGGAGAACTGGGAGCCTTGTTATGCTGATGGGCGGGATGTAAATTGCCAACAGACACTCGGGAGAAGTGTATGGTGTTTCCTGAAACATCTAAAAAACAAAGCAACAGAGCCTAGGGCACTTCCACTTATGGTCCTATAGCTTAGGGAAATTAAAATCAAAAAGACACAGCCACCCCAAAGTTTGGGACGCCTCTGTTTACAAGAACCTCGTTTACAGTACAAGTTCAACATTGCAGAAAGTGAAAAATGGATAAAGAAGTTGTGGTATTTACTTACAAAGCAATATCACTCAGCAATGAAATCTATGTCATCAGGCCCTTAGCAGCACAATGAGTGGATTCAGGTATGATGATTCTAACTGAAATAAGTCACACAGAAAAAGAAACATCATAAGATATCAGTAATACACGGAATGTAAACTTGGCTCCACAGGAACTGAATTACAGAACAGAACAGGGTCTCAAATTAAGAAAACCAACTTATGCTTGCTTAAGGGTAAAGGTGAGTTGGGGTGCTGCATAAAACCAGAGATTGAAATGAGCACAGATAAAGTTCCTTAAGCCAAATATGGAATAGACAAGAGCTACTCCTTGCTCAACGAAATGGACTCAACACCGCATATTAAATGCCTAAGAATGTACCTGACTAGTAAGTATCTTAAAACCTATGGATTGCTATGTCTCCGAAAGAGAATCAAGCATGTGTACAGGGGTATAAACGCAGCAGTGATAGGATTGGAGAGGTTCGGTGAGCAAATGAAGACCCTTTGAAGTCATATTGCATGGTACCCATTCCACGGGTTTCAACTACCCAGGTTTAAGGTATTCTTCCTTCAGCTAAAACATGCATGTGGAACCTAGAGTATGATCAACCAGGTGATCGGGAGACGTGTTCAAATATGTCTCAGTTTTCGTACCCTGGTACTCGGGTGCAACATTCCAGACGCTTAACTAACACCCTCCCGACTTGGAGAGTCAGTCCCTTTAACCTCCTGTTTGGCCCAGTTTGCAATTTCTGCGGAAGATGAACAGGAATAGCGAGAACCAATGAGAGACTAGCTGGAGGTGTCTGGACGGGCAAATTTAACTCTCATTTCCCACCAGGAAGAGGAATTAACCAAAGGCTCAGCGTGCCGTGCCGGAACCAGATTAGGGCCTGAAGCCATCCTGCGGTGTTGCGGCCAGCTCAAAAGAAAGCGAGTTGAAGAAAGGAGCTCAGGGGCACTGTAATTCACAAACCTGCAGAGTTATAAATGACAGCAATCGTCCAAAAATATACTGAAGTAAGGCTGCCAAGAGGACTTGAAAGCGGGGCAGAATTGCAGGAAACCGATTTCAGGAGGTAGACTGGAATTGCATTGAAAGCATAGGAAAAGAGGCAGAACGTCCACAATGATGCACTTGGCCAAAAAGGGCGTATGCGTTTTTTCCTGAATATATTCAGGAAAAAAGGCATACGCCCTTTTTGGCCAACCAAGCAAACTTGCAAAGGAAATCTGCACTACAATGAAGTCTCACTTCCCCCCGGTCAAAAGGGCCATCTGAAAAAAGTGTAAAATCCAGAAAGGCAGGACAGGCCATGGAGAACTGGGAGCCTTGTTATGCTGATGGGCGGGATGTAAATTGCCAACAGACACTAGGGAGAAGTGTATGATGTTTCCTGAAACATCTAAAAAACAAAGCAACAGAGCCTAGGGCACTTCCACTTATGGTCCTATAGCTTAGGGAAATTAAAATCAAAAAGACACAGCCACCCCAAAGTTTGGGACGCCTCTGTTTACAAGAACCTCGTTTACAGTACAAGTTCAACATCGCAGAAAGTGAAAAATGGATAAAGAAGTTGTGGTATTTACTTACAAAGCAATATCACTCAGCAATGAAATCTATGTCATCAGGCCCTTAGCAGCACAATGAGTGGATTCAGGTATGATGATTCTAACTGAAATAAGTCACACAGAAAAAGAAACATCATAAGATATCAGTAATACACGGAATGTAAACTTGGCTCCACAGGAACTGAATTACAGAACAGAACAGGGTCTCAAATTTAGAAAACCAACTTATGCTTGCTTAAGGGGAAAGGTGAGTTGGGGTGCTGCATAAAACCAGAGATTGAAATGAGCACAGATAAAGTTCCTTAAGCCAAATATGGAATAGACAAGAGCTACTCCTTGCTCAACGAAATGGACTCAACACCGCATATTAAACGCCTAAGAATGTACCTGACTAGTAAGTATCTTAAAACCTATGGATTGCTATGTCTCCGAAAGAGAATCAAGCATGTGTACAGGGGTATAAACGCAGCAGTGATAGGATTGGAGAGGTTCGGTGAGCAAATGAAGACCCTTTGAAGTCATATTGCATGGTACCCATTCCACGGGTTTCATCTACCCAGGTTTAAGGTATTCTTCCTTCAGCTAAAACATGCATGTGGAACCTAGAGTATGATCAACCATGTGATCGGGAGACGTGTTCAAATATGTCTCAGTTTTCGTACCCTGGTACTCGGGTGCAACATTCCAGACGCTTTACTAACACCCTCCCGACTTGGAGAGTCAGTCCCTTTAACCTCCTGTTTGGCCCAGTTTGCAATTTCTGCGGAAGATGAACAGGAATAGCGAGAACCAATGAGAGACTAGCTGGAGGTGTCTGGACGGGCAAATTTAACTCTCATTTCCCACCAGGAAGAGGAATTAACCAAAGGCTCAGCGTGCCGTGCCGGAACCAGATTAGGGCCTGAAGCCATCCTGCGGTGTTGCGGCCAGCTCAAAAGAAAGCGAGTTGAAGAAAGGAGCTCAGGGGCACTGTAATTCACAAACCTGCAGAGTTATAAATGACAGCTATCGTCCAAAAATATACTGAAGTAAGGCTGCCAAGAGGACTTGAAAGCGGGGCAGAATTGCAGGAAACCGATTTCAGGAGGTAGACTGGAATTGCATTGAAAGCATAGGAAAAGAGGCAGAACGTCCACAATGATGCACTTGGCCAAAAAGGGCGTATGCGTTTTTTCCTGAATATATTCAGGAAAAAACGCATACGCCCTTTTTGGCCAACCAAGCAAGCTTGCAAAGGAAATCTGCACTACAATGAAGTCTCACTTCCCCCCGGTCAAAAGGGCCATCTGAAAAAAGTGTAAAATCCAGAAAGGCAGGACAGGCCATGGAGAACTGGGAGCCTTGTTATGCTGATGGGCGGGATGTAAATTGCCAACAGACACTCGGGAGAAGTGTATGGTGTTTCCTGAAACATCTAAAAAACAAAGCAACAGAGCCTAGGGCACTTCCACTTATGGTCCTATAGCTTAGGGAAATTAAAATCAAAAAGACACAGCCACCCCAAACATTGGGACGCCTCTGTTTACAAGAACCTCGTTTACAGTACAAGTTCAACATCGCAGAAAGTGAAAAATGGATAAAGAAGTTGTGGTATTTACTTACAAAGCAATATCACTCAGCAATGAAATCTATGTCATCAGGCCCTTAGCAGCACAATGAGTGGATTCAGGTATGATGATTCTAACTGAAATAAGTCACACAGAAAAAGAAACATCATAAGATATCAGTAATACACGGAATGTAAACTTGGCTACATAGGAACTGAATTACAGAACAGAACAGGGTCTCAAATTTAGAAAACCAACTTATGCTTTCTTAAGGGTAAAGGTGAGTTGGGGTGCTGCATAAAACCAGAGATTGAAATGAGCACAGATAAAGTTCCTTAAGCCAAATATGGAATAGACAAGAGCTACTCCTTGCTCAACGAAATGGACTCAACACCGCATATTAAATGCCTAAGAATGTACCTGACTAGTAAGTATCTTAAAACCTATGGATTGCTATGTCTCCGAAAGAGAATCAAGCATGTGTACAGGGGCATAAACGCAGCAGTGATAGGATTGGAGAGGTTCGGTGAGCAAATGAAGACCCTTTGAAGTCATATTGCATGGTACCCATTCCACGGGTTTCAACTACCCAGGTTTAAGGTATTCTTCCTTCAGCTAAAACATGCATGTGGAACCTAGAGTATGATCAACCATGTGATCGGGAGACGTGTTCAAATATGTCTCAGTTTTCGTACCCTGGTACTCGGGTGCAACATTCCAGACGCTTTACTAACACCCTCCCGACTTGGAGAGTCAGTCCCTTTAACCTCCTGTTTGGCCCAGTTTGCAATTTCTGCGGAAGATGAACAGGAATAGCGAGAACCAATGAGAGACTAGCTGGAGGTGTCTGGACGGGCAAATTTAACTCTCATTTCCCACCAGGAAGAGGAATTAACCAAAGGCTCAGCGTGCCGTGCCGGAACCAGATTAGGGCCTGAAGCCATCCTGCGGTGTTGCGGCCAGCTCAAAAGAAAGCGAGTGGAAGAAAGGAGCTCAGGGGCACTGTAATTCACAAACCTGCAGAGTTATAAATGACAGCTATCGTCCAAAAATATACTGAAGTAAGGCTGCCAAGAGGACTTGAAAGCGGGGCAGAATTGCAGGAAACCGATTTCAGGAGGTAGACTGGAATTGCATTGAAAGCATAGGAAAAGAGGCAGAACGTCCACAATGATGCACTTGGCCAAAAAGGGCGTATGCGTTTTTTCCTGAATATATTCAGGAAAAAACGCATACGCCCTTTTTGGCCAACCAAGCAAGCTTGCAAAGGAAATCTGCACTACAATGAAGTCTCACTTCCCCCCGGTCAAAAGGGCCATCTGAAAAAAGTGTAAAATCCAGAAAGGCAGGACAGGCCATGGAGAACTGGGAGCCTTGTTATGCTGATGGGCGGGATGTAAATTGCCAACAGACACTCGGGAGAAGTGTATGGTGTTTCCTGAAACATCTAAAAAACAAAGCAACAGAGCCTAGGGCACTTCCACTTATGGTCCTATAGCTTAGGGAAATTAAAATCAAAAAGACACAGCCACCCCAAACATTGGGACGCCTCTGTTTACAAGAACCTCGTTTACAGTACAAGTTCAACATCGCAGAAAGTGAAAAATGGATAAAGAAGTTGTGGTATTTACTTACAAAGCAATATCACTCAGCAATGAAATCTATGTCATCAGGCCCTTAGCAGCACAATGAGTGGATTCAGGTATGATGATTCTAACTGAAATAAGTCACACAGAAAAAGAAACATCATAAGATATCAGTAATACACGGAATGTAAACTTGGCTACATAGGAACTGAATTACAGAATAGAACAGGGTCTCAAATTTAGAAAACCAACTTATGCTTTCTTAAGGGTAAAGGTGAGTTGGGGTGCTGCATAAAACCAGAGATTGAAATGAGCACAGATAAAGTTCCTTAAGCCAAATATGGAATAGACAAGAGCTACTCCTTGCTCAACGAAATGGACTCAACACCGCATATTAAATGCCTAAGAATGTACCTGACTAGTAAGTATCTTAAAACCTATGGATTGCTATGTCTCCGAAAGAGAATCAAGCATGTGTACAGGGGCATAAACGCAGCAGTGATAGGATTGGAGAGGTTCGGTGAGCAAATGAAGACCCTTTGAAGTCATATTGCATGGTACCCATTCCACGGGTTTCAACTACCCAGGTTTAAGGTATTCTTCCTTCAGCTAAAACATGCATGTGGAACCTAGAGTATGATCAACCATGTGATCGGGAGACGTGTTCAAATATGTCTCAGTTTTCGTACCCTGGTACTCGGGTGCAACATTCCAGACGCTTTACTAACACCCTCCCGACTTGGAGAGTCAGTCCCTTTAACCTCCTGTTTGGCCCAGTTTGCATTTTCTGCGGAAGATGAACAGGAATAGCGAGAACCAATGAGAGACTAGCTGGAGGTGTCTGGACGGGCAAATTTAACTCTCATTTCCCACCAGGAAGAGGAATTAACCAAAGGCTCAGCGTGCCGTGCCGGAACCAGATTAGGGCCTGAAGCCATCCTGCGGTGTTGCGGCCAGCTCAAAAGAAAGCGAGTGGAAGAAAGGAGCTCAGGGGCACTGTAATTCACAAACCTGCAGAGTTATAAATGACAGCTATCGTCCAAAAATATACTGAAGTAAGGCTGCCAAGAGGACTTGAAAGCGGGGCAGAATTGCAGGAAACCGATTTCAGGAGGCAGACTGGAATTGCATTGAAAGCATAGGAAAAGAGGCAGAACGTCCACAATGATGCACTTGGCCAAAAAGCGCGTATGCGTTTTTTCCTGAATATATTCAGGAAAAAACGCATACGCCCTTTTTGGCCAACCAAGCAAACTTGCAAAGGAAATCTGCACTACAATGAAGTCTCACTTCCCCCCGGTCAAAAGGGCCATCTGAAAAAAGTGTAAAATCCAGAAAGGCAGGACAGGCCATGGAGAACTGGGAGCCTTGTTATGCTGATGGGCGGGATGTAAATTGCCAACAGACACTAGGGAGAAGTGTATGGTGTTTCCTGAAACATCTAAAAAACAAAGCAACAGAGCCTAGGGCACTTCCACTTATGGTCCTATAGCTTAGGGAAATTAAAATCAAAAAGACACAGCCACCCCAAAGTTTGGGACGCCTCTGTTTACAAGAACCTCGTTTACAGTACAAGTTCAACATCGCAGAAAGTGAAAAATGGATAAAGAAGTTGTGGTATTTACTTACAAAGCAATATCACTCAGCAATGAAATCTATGTCATCAGGCCCTTAGCAGCACAATGAGTGGATTCAGGTATGATGATTCTAACTGAAATAAGTCACACAGAAAAAGAAACATCATAAGATATCAGTAATACACGGAATGTAAACTTGGCTCCACAGGAACTGAATTACAGAACAGAACAGGGTCTCAAATTAAGAAAACCAACTTATGCTTGCTTAAGGGGAAAGGTGAGTTGGGGTGCTGCATAAAACCAGAGATTGAAATGAGCACAGATAAAGTTCCTTAAGCCAAATATGGAATAGACAAGAGCTACTCCTTGCTCAACGAAATGGACTCAACACCGCATATTAAAAGCCTAAGAATGTACCTGACTAGTAAGTATCTTAAAACCTATGGATTGCTATGTCTCCGAAAGAGAATCAAGCATGTGTACAGGGGTATAAACGCAGCAGTGATAGGATTGGAGAGGTTCGGTGAGAAAATGAAGACCCTTTGAAGTCATATTGCATGGTACCCATTCCACGGGTTTCAACTACCCAGGTTTAAGGTATTCTTCCTTCAGCTAAAACATGCATGTGGAACCTAGAGTATGATCAACCATGTGATCGGGAGACGTGTTCAAATATGTCTCAGTTTTCGTACCCTGGTACTCGGGTGCAACATTCCAGACGCTTTACTAACACCCTCCCGACTTGGAGAGTCAGTCCCTTTAACCTCCTGTTTGGCCCAGTTTGCATTTTCTGCGGAAGATGAACAGGAATAGCGAGAACCAATGAGAGACTAGCTGGAGGTGTCTGGACGGGCAAATTTAACTCTCATTTCCCACCAGGAAGAGGAATTAACCAAAGGCTCAGCGTGCCGTGCTGGAACCAGATTAGGGCCTGAAGCCATCCTGCGGTGTTGCGGCCAGCTCAAAAGAAAGCGAGTGGAAGAAAGGAGCTCAGGGGCACTGTAATTCACAAACCTGCAGAGTTATAAATGACAGCTATCGTCCAAAAATATACTGAAGTAAGGCTGCCAAAAGGACTTGAAAGCGGGGCAGAATTGCAGGAAACCGATTTCAGGAGGCAGACTGGAATTGCATTGAAAGCATAGGAAAAGAGGCAGAACGTCCACAATGATGCACTTGGCCAAAAAGCGCGTATGCGTTTTTTCCTGAATATATTCAGGAAAAAACGCATACGCCCTTTTTGGCCAACCAAGCAAACTTGCAAAGGAAATCTGCACTACAATGAAGTCTCACTTCCCCCCGGTCAAAAGGGCCATCTGAAAAAAGTGTAAAATCCAGAAAGGCAGGACAGGCCATGGAGAACTGGGAGCCTTGTTATGCTGATGGGCGGGATGTAAATTGCCAACAGACACTAGGGAGAAGTGTATGATGTTTCCTGAAACATCTAAAAAACAAAGCAACAGAGCCTAGGGCACTTCCACTTATGGTCCTATAGCTTAGGGAAATTAAAATCAAAAAGACACAGCCACCCCAAAGTTTGGGACGCCTCTGTTTACAAGAACCTCGTTTACAGTACAAGTTCAACATCGCAGAAAGTGAAAAATGGATAAAGAAGTTGTGGTATTTACTTACAAAGCAATATCACTCAGCAATGAAATCTATGTCATCAGGCCCTTAGCAGCACAATGAGTGGATTCAGGTATGATGATTCTAACTGAAATAAGTCACACAGAAAAAGAAACATCATAAGATATCAGTAATACACGGAATGTAAACTTGGCTCCACAGGAACTGAATTACAGAACAGAACAGGGTCTCAAATTAAGAAAACCAACTTATGCTTGCTTAAGGGGAAAGGTGAGTTGGGGTGCTGCATAAAACCAGAGATTGAAATGAGCACAGATAAAGTTCCTTAAGCCAAATATGGAATAGACAAGAGCTACTCCTTGCTCAACGAAATGGACTCAACACCGCATATTAAAAGCCTAAGAATGTACCTGACTAGTAAGTATCTTAAAACCTATGGATTGCTATGTCTCCGAAAGAGAATCAAGCATGTGTACAGGGGTATAAACGCAGCAGTGATAGGATTGGAGAGGTTCGGTGAGAAAATGAAGACCCTTTGAAGTCATATTGCATGGTACCCATTCCACGGGTTTCAACTACCCAGGTTTAAGGTATTCTTCCTTCAGCTAAAACATGCATGTGGAACCTAGAGTATGATCAACCAGGTGATCGGGAGACGTGTTCAAATATGTCTCAGTTTTCATACCCTGGTACTCGGGTGCAACATTCCAGACGCTTTACTAACAGTCTCCCGACTTGGAGAGTCAGTCCCTTTAACCTCCTGTTTGGCCCAGTTTGCAATTTCTGCGGAAGATGAACAGGAATAGCGAGAACCAATGAGAGACTAGCTGGATGTGTCTGGACGGGCAAATTTAACTCTCATTTCCCACCAGGAAGAGGAATTAACCAAAGGCTCAGCGTGCCGTGCCGGAACCAGATTAGGGCCTGAAGCCATCCTGCGGTGTTGCGGCCAGCTCAAAAGAAAACGAGTTGAAGAAAGGAGCTCAGGGGCACTGTAATTCACAAACCTGCAGAGTTATAAATGACAGCAATCGTCCAAAAATATACTGAAGTAAGGCTGCCAAGAGGACTTGAAAGCGGGGCAGAATTGCAGGAAACCGATTTCAGGAGGTAGACTGGAATTGCATTGAAAGCATAGGAAAAGAGGCAGAACGTCCACAATGATGCACTTGGCCAAAAAGGGCGTATGCGTTTTTTCCTGAATATATTCAGGAAAAAAGGCATACGCCCTTTTTGGCCAACCAAGCAAACTTGCAAAGGAAATCTGCACTACAATGAAGTCTCACTTCCCCCCGGTCAAAAGGGCCATCTGAAAAAAGTGTAAAATCCAGAAAGGCAGGACAGGCCATGGAGAACTGGGAGCCTTGTTATGCTGATGGGCGGGATGTAAATTGCCAACAGACACTCGGGAGAAGTGTATGGTGTTTCCTGAAACATCTAAAAAACAAAGCAACAGAGCCTAGGGCACTTCCACTTATGGTCCTATAGCTTAGGGAAATTAAAATCAAAAAGACACAGCCACCCCAAATATTGGGACGCCTCTGTTTACAAGAACCTCGTTTACAGTACAAGTTCAACATCGCAGAAAGTGAAAAATGGATAAAGAAGTTGTGGTATTTACTTACAAAGCAATATCACTCAGCAATGAAATCTATGTCATCAGGCCCTTAGCAGCACAATGAGTGGATTCAGGTATGATGATTCTAACTGAAATAAGTCACACAGAAAAAGAAACATCATAAGATATCAGTAATACACGGAATGTAAACTTGGCTCCACAGGAACTGAATTACAGAACAGAACAGGGTCTCAAATTTAGAAAACCAACTTATGCTTGCTTAAGGGTAAAGTTGAGTTGGGGTGCTGCATAAAACCAGAGATTGAAATGAGCACAGATAAAGTTCCTTAAGCCAAATATGGAATAGACAAGAGCTACTCCTTGCTCAACGAAATGGACTCAACACCGCATATTAAACGCCTAAGAATGTACCTGACTAGTAAGTATCTTAAAACCTATGGATTGCTATGTCTCCGAAAGAGAATCAAGCATGTGTACAGGGGTATAAACGCAGCAGTGATAGGATTGGAGAGGTTCGGTGAGCAAATGAAGACCCTTTGAAGTCATATTGCATGGTACCCATTCCACGGGTTTCAACTACCCAGGTTTAAGGTATTCTTCCTTCAGCTAAAACATGCATGTGGAACCTAGAGTATGATCAACCATGTGATCGGGAGACGTGTTCAAATATGTCTCAGTTTTCGTACCCTGGTACTCGGGTGCAACATTCCAGACGCTTTACTAACACCCTCCCGACTTGGAGAGTCAGTCCCTTTAACCTCCTGTTTGGCCCAGTTTGCAATTTCTGCGGAAGATGAACAGGAATAGCGAGAACCAATGAGAGACTAGCTGGAGGTGTCTGGACGGGCAAATTTAACTCTCATTTCCCACCAGGAAGAGGAATTAACCAAAGGCTCAGCGTGCCGTGCCGGAACCAGATTAGGGCCTGAAGCCATCCTGCGGTGTTGCGGCCAGCTCAAAAGAAAGCGAGTTGAAGAAAGGAGCTCAGGGGCACTGTAATTCACAAACCTGCAGAGTTATAAATGACAGCTATCGTCCAAAAATATACTGAAGTAAGGCTGCCAAGAGGACTTGAAAGCGGGGCAGAATTGCAGGAAACCGATTTCAGGAGGTAGACTGGAATTGCATTGAAAGCATAGGAAAAGAGGCAGAACGTCCACAATGATGCACTTGGCCAAAAAGGGCGTATGCGTTTTTTCCTGAATATATTCAGGAAAAAACGCATACGCCCTTTTTGGCCAACCAAGCAAGCTTGCAAAGGAAATCTGCACTACAATGAAGTCTCACTTCCCCCCGGTCAAAAGGGCCATCTGAAAAAAGTGTAAAATCCAGAAAGGCAGGACAGGCCATGGAGAACTGGGAGCCTTGTTATGCTGATGGGCGGGATGTAAATTGCCAACAGCCACTCGGGAGAAGTGTATGGTGTTTCCTGAAACATCTAAAAAACAAAGCAACAGAGCCTAGGGCACTTCCACTTATGGTCCTATACCTTAGGGAAATTAAAATCAAAAAGACACAGCCACCCCAAACATTGGGACGCCTCTGTTTACAAGAACCTCGTTTACAGTACAAGTTCAACATCGCAGAAAGTGAAAAATGGATAAAGAAGTTGTGGTATTTACTTACAAAGCAATATCACTCAGCAATGAAATCTATGTCATCAGGCCCTTAGCAGCACAATGAGTGGATTCAGGTATGATGATTCTAACTGAAATAAGTCACACAGAAAAAGAAACATCATAAGATATCAGTAATACACGGAATGTAAACTTGGCTACACAGGAACTGAATTACAGAACAGAACAGGGTCTCAAATTTGGAAAACCAACTTATGCTTGCTTAAGGGGAAAGGTGAGTTGGGGTGCTGCATAAAACCAGAGATTGAAATGAACACAGATAAAGTTCCTTAAGCCAAATATGGAATAGACAAGAGCTACTCCTTGCTCAACGAAATGGACTCAACACCGCATATTAAATGCCTAAGAATGTACCTGACTAGTAAGTATCTTAAAACCTATGGATTGCTATGTCTCCGAAAGAGAATCAAGCATGTGTACAGGGGCATAAACGCAGCAGTGATAGGATTGCAGAGGTTCGGTGAGCAAATGAAGACCCTTTGATGTCATATTGCATGGTACCCATTCCACGGGTTTCAACTACCCAGGTTTAAGGTATTCTTCCTTCAGCTAAAACATGCATGTGGAACCTAGAGTCTGATCAACCATGTGATCGGGAGACGTGTTCAAATATGTCTCAGTTTTCGTACCCTGGTACTCGGGTGCAACATTCCAGACACTTTACTAACACCCTCCCGACTTGGAGAGTCAGTCCCTTTAACCTCCTGTTTGGCCCAGTTTGCAATTTCTGCGGAAGATGAACAGGAATAGCGAGAACCAATGAGAGACTAGCTGGAGGTGTCTGGACGGGCAAATTTAACTCTCATTTCCCACCAGGAAGAGGAATTAACCAAAGGCTCAGCGTGCCGTGCCGGAACAAGATTAGGGCCTGAAGCCATCCTGCGGTGTTGCGGCCAGCTCAAAAGAAAGCGAGTTAAAGAAAGGAGCTCAGGGGCACTGTAATTCACAAACCTGCAGAGTTATAAATGACAGCTATCGTCCAAAAATATACTGAAGTAAGGCTGCCAAGAGGACTTGAAAGCGGGGCAGAATTGCAGGAAACCGATTTCAGGAGGTAGACTGGAATTGCATTGAAAGCATAGGAAAAGAGGCAGAACGTCCACAATGATGCACTTGGCCAAAAAGGGCGTATGCGTTTTTTCCTGAATATATTCAGGAAAAAAGGCATACGCCCTTTTTGGCCAACCAAGCAAACTTGCAAAGGAAATCTGCACTACAATGAAGTCTCACTTCCCCCCGGTCAAAAGGGCCATCTGAAAAAAGTGTAAAATCCAGAAAGGCAGGACAGGCCATGGAGAACTGGGAGCCTTGTTATGCTGATGGGCGGGATGTAAATTGCCAACAGACACTAGGGAGAAGTGTATGATGTTTCCTGAAACATCTAAAAAACAAAGCAACAGAGCCTAGGGCACTTCCACTTATGGTCCTATAGCTTAGGGAAATTAAAATCAAAAAGACACAGCCACCCCAAAGTTTGGGACGCCTCTGTTTACAAGAACCTCGTTTACAGTACAAGTTCAACATCGCAGAAAGTGAAAAATGGATAAAGAAGTTGTGGTATTTACTTACAAAGCAATATCACTCAGCAATGAAATCTATGTCATCAGGCCCTTAGCAGCACAATGAGTGGATTCAGGTATGATGATTCTAACTGAAATAAGTCACACAGAAAAAGAAACATCATAAGATATCAGTAATACACGGAATGTAAACTTGGCTCCACAGGAACTGAATTACAGAACAGAACAGGGTCTCAAATTAAGAAAACCAACTTATGCTTGCTTAAGGGGAAAGGTGAGTTGGGGTGCTGCATAAAACCAGAGATTGAAATGAACACAGATAAAGTTCCTTAAGCCAAATATGGAATAGACAAGAGCTACTCCTTGCTCAACGAAATGGACTCAACACCGCATATTAAAAGCCTAAGAATGTACCTGACTAGTAAGTATCTTAAAACCTATGGATTGCTATGTCTCCGAAAGAGAATCAAGCATGTGTACAGGGGTATAAACGCAGCAGTGATAGGATTGGAGAGGTTCGGTGAGAAAATGAAGACCCTTTGAAGTCATATTGCATGGTACCCATTCCACGGGTTTCAACTACCCAGGTTTAAGGTATTCTTCCTTCAGCTAAAACATGCATGTGGAACCTAGAGTATGATCAACCAGGTGATCGGGAGACGTGTTCAAATATGTCTCAGTTTTCGTACCCTGGTACTCGGGTGCAACATTCCAGACGCTTTACTAACAGTCTCCCGACTTCGAGAGTCAGTCCCTTTAACCTCCTGTTTGGCCCAGTTTGCAATTTCTGCGGAAGATGAACAGGAATAGCGAGAACCAATGAGAGACTAGCTGGATGTGTCTGGACGGGCAAATTTAACTCTCATTTCCCACCAGGAAGAGGAATTAACCAAAGGCTCAGCGTGCCGTGCCGGAACCAGATTAGGGCCTGAAGCCATCCTGCGGTGTTGCGGCCAGCTCAAAAGAAAGCGAGTTGAAGAAAGGAGCTCAGGGGCACTGTAATTCACAAACCTGCAGAGTTATAAATGACAGCAATCGTCCAAAAATATACTGAAGTAAGGCTGCCAAGAGGACTTGAAAGCGGGGCAGAATTGCAGGAAACCGATTTCAGGAGGTAGACTGGAATTGCATTGAAAGCATAGGAAAAGAGGCAGAACGTCCACAATGATGCACTTGGCCAAAAAGGGCGTATGCGTTTTTTCCTGAATATATTCAGGAAAAAAGGCATACGCCCTTTTTGGCCAACCAAGCAAACTTGCAAAGGAAATCAGCACTACAATGAAGTCTCACTTCCCCCCGGTCAAAAGGGCCATCTGAAAAAAGTGTAAAATCCAGAAAGGCAGGACAGGCCATGGAGAACTGGGAGCCTTGTTATGCTGATGGGCGGGATGTAAATTGCCAACAGACACTCGGGAGAAGTGTATGGTGTTTCCTGAAACATCTAAAAAACAAAGCAACAGAGCCTAGGGCACTTCCACTTATGGTCCTATAGCTTAGGGAAATTAAAATCAAAAAGACACAGCCACCCCAAACATTGGGACGCCTCTGTTTACAAGAACCTCGTTTACAGTACAAGTTCAACATCGCAGAAAGTGAAAAATGGATAAAGAAGTTGTGGTATTTACTTACAAAGCAATATCACTCAGCAATGAAATCTATGTCATCAGGCCCTTAGCAGCACAATGAGTGGATTCAGGTATGATGATTCTAACTGAAATAAGTCACACAGAAAAAGAAACATCATAAGATATCAGTAATACACGGAATGTAAACTTGGCTCCACAGGAACTGAATTACAGAACAGAACAGGGTCTCAAATTTAGAAAACCAACTTATGCTTGCTTAAGGGTAAAGGTGAGTTGGGGTGCTGCATAAAACCAGAGATTGAAATGAGCACAGATAAAGTTCCTTAAGCCAAATATGGAATAGACAAGAGCTACTCCTTGCTCAACGAAATGGACTCAACACCGCATATTAAACGCCTAAGAATGTACCTGACTAGTAAGTATCTTAAAACCTATGGATTGCTATGTCTCTGAAAGAGAATCAAGCATGTGTACAGGGGTATAAACGCAGCAGTGATAGGATTGGAGAGGTTCGGTGAGCAAATGAAGACCCTTTGAAGTCATATTGCATGGTACCCATTCCACGGGTTTCAACTACCCAGGTTTAAGGTATTCTTCCTTCAGCTAAAACATGCATGTGGAACCTAGAGTATGATCAACCATGTGATCGGGAGACGTGTTCAAATATGTCTCAGTTTTCGTACCCTGGTACTCGGGTGCAACATTCCAGACGCTTTACTAACACCCTCCCGACTTGGAGAGTCAGTCCCTTTAACCTCCTGTTTGGCCCAGTTTGCAATTTCTGCGGAAGATGAACAGGAATAGCGAGAACCAATGAGAGACTAGCTGGAGGTGTCTGGACGGGCAAATTTAACTCTCATTTCCCACCAGGAAGAGGAATTAACCAAAGGCTCAGCGTGCCGTGCCGGAACCAGATTAGGGCCTGAAGCCATCCTGCGGTGTTGCGGCCAGCTCAAAAGAAAGCGAGTTGAAGAAAGGAGCTCAGGGGCACTGTAATTCACAAACCTGCAGAGTTATAAATGACAGCTATCGTCCAAAAATATACTGAAGTAAGGCTGCCAAGAGGACTTGAAAGCGGGGCAGAATTGCAGGAAACCGATTTCAGGAGGTAGACTGGAATTGCATTGAAAGCATAGGAAAAGAGGCAGAACGTCCACAATGATGCACTTGGCCAAAAAGGGCGTATGCGTTTTTTCCTGAATATATTCAGGAAAAAACGCATACGCCCTTTTTGGCCAACCAAGCAAGCTTGCAAAGGAAATCTGCACTACAATGAAGTCTCACTTCCCCCCGGTCAAAAGGGCCATCTGAAAAAAGTGTAAAATCCAGAAAGGCAGGACAGGCCATGGAGAACTGGGAGCCTTGTTATGCTGATGGGCGGGATGTAAATTGCCAACAGACACTCGGGAGAAGTGTATGGTGTTTCCTGAAACATCTAAAAAACAAAGCAACAGAGCCTAGGGCACTTCCACTTATGGTCCTATAGCTTAGGGAAATTAAAATCAAAAAGACACAGCCACCCCAAACATTGGGACGCCTCTGTTTACAAGAACCTCGTTTACAGTACAAGTTCAACATCGCAGAAAGTGAAAAATGGATAAAGAAGTTGTGGTATTTACTTACAAAGCAATATCACTCAGCAATGAAATCTATGTCATCAGGCCCTTAGCAGCACAATGAGTGGATTCAGGTATGATGATTCTAACTGAAATAAGTCACACAGAAAAAGAAACATCATAAGATATCAGTAATACACGGAATGTAAACTTGGCTACACAGGAACTGAATTACAGAACAGCACAGGGTCTCAAATTTAGAAAACCAACTTATGCTTGCTTAAGGGGAAAGGTGAGTTGGGGTGCTGCATAAAACCAGAGATTGAAATGAGCACAGATAAAGTTCCTTAAGCCAAATATGGAATAGACAAGAGCTACTCCTTGCTCAACGAAATGGACTCAACACCGCATATTAAATGCCTAAGAATGTACCTGACTAGTAAGTATCTTAAAACCTATGGATTGCTATGTCTCCGAAAGAGAATCAAGCATGTGTACAGGGGCATAAACGCAGCAGTGATAGGATTGGAGAGGTTCGGTGAGCAAATGAAGACCCTTTGAAGTCATATTGCATGGTACCCATTCCACGGGTTTCAACTACCCAGGTTTAAGGTATTCTTCCTTCAGCTAAAACATGCATGTGGAACCTAGAGTATGATCAACCATGTGATCGGGAGACGTGTTCAAATATGTCTCAGTTTTCGTACCCTGGTACTCGGGTGCAACATTCCAGACGCTTTACTAACACCCTCCCGACTTGGAGAGTCAGTCCCTTTAACCTCCTGTTTGGCCCAGTTTGCAATTTCTGCGGAAGATGAACAGGAATAGCGAGAACCAATGAGAGACTAGCTGGAGGTGTCTGGACGGGCAAATTTAACTCTCATTTCCCACCAGGAAGAGGAATTAACCAAAGGCTCAGCGTGCCGTGCCGGAACCAGATTAGGGCCTGAAGCCATCCTGCGGTGTTGCGGCCAGCTCAAAATAAAGCGAGTTGAAGAAAGGAGCTCAGGGGCACTGTAATTCACAAACCTGCAGAGTTATAAATGACAGCTATCGTCCAAAAATATACTGAAGTAAGGCTGCCAAGAGGACTTGAAAGCGGGGCAGAATTGCAGGAAACCGATTTCAGGAGGCAGACTGGAATTGCATTGAAAGCATAGGAAAAGAGGCAGAACGTCCACAATGATGCACTTGGCCAAAAAGGGCGTATGCGTTTTTTCCTGAATATATTCAGGAAAAAACGCATACGCCCTTTTTGGCCAACCAAGCAAGCTTGCAAAGGAAATCTGCACTACAATGAAGTCTCACTTCCCCCCGGTCAAAAGGGCCATCTGAAAAAAGTGTAAAATCCAGAAAGGCAGGACAGGCCATGGAGAACTGGGAGCCTTGTTATGCTGATGGGCGGGATGTAAATTGCCAACAGACACTCGGGAGAAGTGTATGGTGTTTCCTGAAACATCTAAAAAACAAAGCAACAGAGCCTAGGGCACTTCCACTTATGGTCCTATAGCTTAGGGAAATTAAAATCAAAAAGACACAGCCACCCCAAACATTGGGACGCCTCTGTTTACAAGAACCTCGTTTACAGTACAAGTTCAACATCGCAGAAAGTGAAAAATGGATAAAGAAGTTGTGGTATTTACTTACAAAGCAATATCACTCAGCAATGAAATCTATGTCATCAGGCCCTTAGCAGCACAATGAGTGGATTCAGGTATGATGATTCTAACTGAAATAAGTCACACAGAAAAAGAAACATCATAAGATATCAGTAATACACGGAATGTAAACTTGGCTACACAGGAACTGAATTACAGAACAGAACAGGGTCTCAAATTTAGAAAACCAACTTATGCTTTCTTAAGGGTAAAGGTGAGTTGGGGTGCTGCATAAAACCAGAGATTGAAATGAGCACAGATAAAGTTCCTTAAGCCAAATATGGAATAGACAAGAGCTACTCCTTGCTCAACGAAATGGACTCAACACCGCATATTAAATGCCTAAGAATGTACCTGACTAGTAAGTATCTTAAAACCTATGGATTGCTATGTCTCCGAAAGAGAATCAAGCATGTGTACAGGGGCATAAACGCAGCAGTGATAGGATTGGAGAGGTTCGGTGAACAAATGAAGACCCTTTGAAGTCATATTGCATGGTACCCATTCCACGGGTTTCAACTACCCAGGTTTAAGGTATTCTTCCTTCAGCTAAAACATGCATGTGGAACCTAGAGTATGATCAACCATGTGATCGGGAGACGTGTTCAAATATGTCTCAGTTTTCGTACCCTGGTACTCGGGTGCAACATTCCAGACGCTTTACTAACACCCTCCCGACTTGGAGAGTCAGTCCCTTTAACCTCCTGTTTGGCCCAGTTTGCAATTTCTGCGGAAGATGAACAGGAATAGCGAGAACCAATGAGAGACTAGCTGGAGGTGTCTGGACGGGCAAATTTAACTCTCATTTCCCACCAGGAAGAGGAATTAACCAAAGGCTCAGCGTGCCGTGCCGGAACCAGATTAGGGCCTGAAGCCATCCTGCGGTGTTGCGGCCAGCTCAAAAGAAAGCGAGTTGAAGAAAGGAGCTCAGGGGCACTGTAATTCACAAACCTGCAGAGTTATAAATGACAGCTATCGTCCAAAAATATACTGAAGTAAGGCTGCCAAGAGGACTTGAAAGCGGGGCAGAATTGCAGGAAACCGATTTCAGGAGGCAGACTGGAATTGCATTGAAAGCATAGGAAAAGAGGCAGAACGTCCACAATGATGCACTTGGCCAAAAAGCGCGTATGCGTTTTTTCCTGAATATATTCAGGAAAAAACGCATACGCCCTTTTTGGCCAACCAAGCAAGCTTGCAAAGGAAATCTGCACTACAATGAAGTCTCACTTCCCCCCGGTCAAAAGGGCCATCTGAAAAAAGTGTAAAATCCAGAAAGGCAGGACAGGCCATGGAGAACTGGGAGCCTTGTTATGCTGATGGGCGGGATGTAAATTGCCAACAGACACTCGGGAGAAGTGTATGGTGTTTCCTGAAACATCTAAAAAACAAAGCAACAGAGCCTAGGGCACTTCCACTTATGGTCCTATAGCTTAGGAAAATTAAAATCAAAAAGACACAGCCACCCCAAACATTGGGACGCCTCTGTTTACAAGAACCTCGTTTACAGTACAAGTTCAACATCGCAGAAAGTGAAAAATGGATAAAGAAGTTGTGGTATTTACTTACAAAGCAATATCACTCAGCAATGAAATCTATGTCATCAGGCCCTTAGCAGCACAATGAGTGGATTCAGGTATGATGATTCTAACTGAAATAAGTCACACAGAAAAAGAAACATCATAAGATATCAGTAATACACGGAATGTAAACTTGGCTACACAGGAACTGAATTACAGAACAGAACAGGGTCTCAAATTTAGAAAACCAACTTATGCTTGCTTAAGGGGAAAGGTGAGTTGGGGTGTTGCATAAAACCAGAGATTGAAATGAACACAGATAAACTTCCTTAAGCCAAATATGGAATAGACAAGAGCTACTCCTTGCTCAATGAAATGGACTCAACACCGCATATTAAATGCCTAAGAATGTACCTGACTAGTAAGTATCTTAAAACCTATGGATTGCTATGTCTCCGAAAGAGAATCAAGCATGTGTACAGGGGCATAAACGCAGCAGTGATAGGATTGGAGAGGTTCGGTGAGCAAATGAAGACCCTTTGAAGTCATATTGCATGGTACCCATTCCACGGGTTTCAACTACCCAGGTTTAAGGTATTCTTCCTTCAGCTAAAACATGCATGTGGAACCTAGAGTATGATCAACCATGTGATCGGGAGACGTGTTCAAATATGTCTCAGTTTTCGTACCCTGGTACTCGGGTGCAACATTCCAGACGCTTTACTAACACCCTCCCGACTTGGAGAGTCAGTCCCTTTAACCTCCTGTTTTGCCCAGTTTGCAATTTCTGCGGAAGATGAACAGGAATAGCGAGAACCAATGAGAGACTAGCTGGAGGTGTCTGGACGGGCAAATTTAACTCTCATTTCCCACCAGGAAGAGGAATTAACCAAAGGCTCAGCGTGCAGTGCCGGAACCAGATTAGGGCCTGAAGCCATCCTGCGGTGTTGCGGCCAGCTCAAAAGAAAGCGAGTTGAAGAAAGGAGCTCAGGGGCACTGTAATTCACAAACCTGCAGAGTTATAAATGACAGCTATCGTCCAAAAATATACTGAAGTAAGGCTGCCAAGAGGACTTGAAAGCGGGGCAGAATTGCAGGAAACCGATTTCAGGAGGTAGACTGGAATTGCATTGAAAGCATAGGAAAAGAGGCAGAACGTCCACAATGATGCACTTGGCCAAAAAGGGCGTATGCGTTTTTTCCTGAATATATTCAGGAAAAAACGCATACGCCCTTTTTGGCCAACCAAGCAAGCTTGCAAAGGAAATCTGCACTACAATGAAGTCTCACTTCCCCCCGGTCAAAAGGGCCATCTGAAAAAAGTGTAAAATCCAGAAAGGCAGGACAGGCCATGGAGAACTGGGAGCCTTGTTATGCTGATGGGCGGGATGTAAATTGCCAACAGACACTCGGGAGAAGTGTATGGTGTTTCCTGAAACATCTAAAAAACAAAGCAACAGAGCCTAGGGCACTTCCACTTATGGTCCTATAGCTTAGGGAAATTAAAATCAAAAAGACACAGCCACCCCAAAGTTTGGGAAGCCTCTGTTTACAAGAACCTCGTTTACAGTACAAGTTCAACATCGCAGAAAGTGAAAAATGGATAAAGAAGTTGTGGTATTTACTTACAAAGCAATATCACTCAGCAATGAAATCTATGTCATCAGGCCCTTAGCAGCACAATGAGTGGATTCAGGTATGATGATTCTAACTGAAATAAGTCACACAGAAAAAGAAACATCATAAGATATCAGTAATACACGGAATGTAAACTTGGCTACACAGGAACTGAATTACAGAACAGAACAGGGTCTCAAATTTAGAAAACCAACTTATGCTTGCTTAAGGGGAAAGGTGAGTTGGGGTGCTGCATAAAACCAGAGATTGAAATGAGCACAGATAAAGTTCCTTAAGCCAAATATGGAATAGACAAGAGCTACTCGTTGCTCAACGAAATGGACTCAACACCGCATATTAAACGCCTAAGAATGTACCTGACTAGTCAGTATCTTAAAACCTATGGATTGCTATGTCTCCGAAAGAGAATCAAGCATGTGTACAGGGGCATAAACGCAGCAGTGATAGGATTGGAGAGGTTCGGTGAGCAAATGAAGACCCTTTGCAGTCATATTGCATGGTACCCATTCCACGGGTTTCAACTACCCAGGTTTAAGGTATTCTTCCTTCAGGAAAAACATGCATGTGGAACCTAGAGTATGATCAACCATGTGATCGGGAGACGTGTTCAAATATGTCTCAGTTTTCGTACCCTGGTACTCGGGTGCAACATTCCAGACGCTTTACTAACACCCTCCCGACTTGGAGAGTCAGTCCCTTTAACCTCCTGTTTGGCCCAGTTTGCAATTTCTGCGGAAGATGAACAGGAATAGCGAGAACCAATGAGAGACTAGCTGGAGGTGTCTGGACGGGCAAATTTAACTCTCATTTCCCACCAGGAAGAGGAATTAACCAAAGGCTCAGCGTGCCGTGCCGGAACCAGATTAGGGCCTGAAGCCATCCTGCGGTGTTGCGGCCAGGTCACAAGAAAGCGAGTTGAAGAAAGGAGCTCAGGGGCACTGTAATTCACAAACCTGCAGAGTTATAAATGACAGCTATCGTCCAAAAATATACTGAAGTAAGGCTGCCAAGAGGACTTGAAAGCGGGGCAGAATTGCAGGAAACCGATTTCAGGAGGTAGACTGGAATTGCATTGAAAGCATAGGAAAAGAGGCAGAACGTCCACAATGATGCACTTGGCCAAAAAGGGCGTATGCGTTTTTTCCTGAATATATTCAGGAAAAAACGCATACGCCCTTTTTGGCCAACCAAGCAAGCTTGCAAAGGAAATCTGCACTACAATGAAGTCTCACTTCCCCCCGGTCAAAAGGGCCATCTGAAAAAAGTGTAAAATCCAGAAAGACAGGACAGGCCATGGAGAACTGGGAGCCTTGTTATGCTGATGGGCGGGATGTAAATTGCCAACAGACACTCGGGAGAAGTGTATGGTGTTTCCTGAAACATCTAAAAAACAAAGCAACAGAGCCTAGGGCACTTCCACTTATGGTCCTATAGCTTAGGGAAATTAAAATCAAAAAGACACAGCCACCCCAAAGTTTGGGACGCCTCTGTTTACAAGAACCTCGTTTACAGTACAAGTTCAACATCGCAGAAAGTGAAAAATGGATAAAGAAGTTTTGGTATTTACTTACAAAGCAATATCACTCAGCAATGAAATCTATGTCATCAGGCCCTTAGCAGCACAATGAGTGGATTCAGGTATGATGATTCTAACTGAAATAAGTCACACAGAAAAAGAAACATCATAAGATATCAGTAATACACGGAATGTAAACTTGGCTACACAGGAACTGAATTACAGAACAGAACAGGGTCTCAAATTTAGAAAACTAACTTATGCTTGCTTAAGGGTAAAGGTGAGTTGGGGTGCTGCATAAAACCAGAGATTGAAATGAACACAGATAAAGTTCCTTAAGCCAAATATGGAATAGACAAGAGCTACTCCTTGCTCAACGAAATGGACTCAACACCGCATATTAAATGCCTAAGAATGTACCTGACTAGTAAGTATCTTAAAACCTATGGATTGCTATGTCTCCGAAAGAGAATCAAGCATGTGTACAGGGGCATAAACGCAGCAGTGATAGGATTGGAGAGGTTCGGTGAGCAAATGAAGACCCTTTGAAGTCATATTGCATGGTACCCATTCCACGGGTTTCAACTACCCAGGTTTAAGGTATTCTTCCTTCAGCTAAAACATGCATGTGGAACCTAGAGTATGATCAACCATGTGATCGGGAGACGTGTTCAAATATGTCTCAGTTTTCGTACCCTGGTACTCGGGTGCAACATTCCAGACGCTTTACTAACACCCTCCCGACTTGGAGAGTCAGTCCCTTTAACCTCCTGTTTGGCCCAGTTTGCAATTTCTGCGGAAGATGAACAGGAATAGCGAGAACCAATGAGAGACTAGCTGGAGGTGTCTGGACGGGCAAATTTAACTCTCATTTCCCACCAGGAAGAGGAATTAACCAAAGGCTCAGCGTGCCGTGCTGGAACCAGATTAGGGCCTGAAGCCATCCTGCGGTGTTGCGGCCAGCTCAAAAGAAAGCGAGTTGAAGAAAGGAGCTCAGGGGCACTGTAATTCACAAACCTGCAGAGTTATAAATGACAGCTATCGTCCAAAAATATACTGAAGTAAGGCTGCCAAGAGGACTTGAAAGCGGGGCAGAATTGCAGGAAACCGATTTCAGGAGGTAGACTGGAATTGCATTGAAAGCATAGGAAAAGAGGCAGAACGTCCACAATGATGCACTTGGCCAAAAAGGGCGTATGCGTTTTTTCCTGAATATATTCAGGAAAAAACGCATACGCCCTTTTTGGCCAACCAAGCAAGCTTGCAAAGGAAATCTGCACTACAATGAAGTCTCACTTCCCCCCGGTCAAAAGGGCCATCTGAAAAAAGTGTAAAATCCAGAAAGGCAGGACAGGCCATGGAGAACTGGGAGCCTTGTTATGCTGATGGGCGGGATGTAAATTGCCAACAGACACTAGGGAGAAGTGTATGGTGTTTCCTGAAACATCTAAAAAACAAAGCAACAGAGCCTAGGGCACTTCCACTTATGGTCCTATAGCTTAGGGAAATTAAAATCAAAAAGACACAGCCACCCCAAAGTTTGGGACGCCTCTGTTTACAAGAACCTCGTTTACAGTACAAGTTCAACATCGCAGAAAGTGAAAAATGGATAAAGAAGTTGTGGTATTTACTTACAAAGCAATATCACTCAGCAATGAAATCTATGTCATCAGGCCCTTAGCAGCACAATGAGTGGATTCAGGTATGATGATTCTAACTGAAATAAGTCACACAGAAAAAGAAACATCATAAGATATCAGTAATACACGGAATGTAAACTTGGCTACACAGGAACTGAATTACAAAACAGAACAGGGTCTCAAATTTAGAAAACCAACTTATGCTTGCTTAAGGGTAAAGGTGAGTTGGGGTGCTGCATAAAACCAGAGATTGAAATGAGCACAGATAAAGTTCCTTAAGCCAAATATGGAATAGACAAGAGCTACTCCTTGCTCAACGAAATGGACTCAACACCGCATATTAAATGCCTAAGAATGTACCTGACTAGTAAGTATCTTAAAACCTATGGATTGCTATGTCTCCGAAAGAGAATCAAGCATGTGTACAGGGGCATAAACGCAGCAGTGATAGGATTGGAGAGGTTCGGTGAGCAAATGAAGACCCTTTGAAGTCATATTGCATGGTACCCATTCCACGGGTTTCAACTACCCAGGTTTAAGGTATTCTTCCTTCAGCTAAAACATGCATGTGGAACCTAGAGTATGATCAACCATGTGATCGGGAGACGTGTTCAAATATGTCTCAGTTTTCGTACCCTGGTACTCGGGTGCAACATTCCAGACGCTTTACTAACACCCTCCCGACTTGGAGAGTCAGTCCCTTTAACCTCCTGTTTGGCCCAGTTTGCAATTTCTGCGGAAGATGAACAGGAATAGCGAGAACCAATGAGAGACTAGCTGGAGGTGTCTGGACGGGCAAATTTAACTCTCATTTCCCACCAGGAAGAGGAATTAACCAAAGGCTCAGCGTGCCGTGCCGGAACCAGATTAGGGCCTGAAGCCATCCTGCGGTGTTGCGGCCAGCTCAAAAGAAAGCGAGTTGAAGAAAGGAGCTCAGGGGCACTGTAATTCACAAACCTGCAGAGTTATAAATGACAGCTATCGTCCAAAAATATACTGAAGTAAGGCTGCCAAGAGGACTTGAAAGCGGGGCAGAATTGCAGGAAACCGATTTCAGGAGGTAGACTGGAATTGCATTGAAAGCATAGGAAAAGAGGCAGAACGTCCACAATGATGCACTTGGCCAAAAAGGGCGTATGCGTTTTTTCCTGAATATATTCAGGAAAAAACGCATACGCCCTTTTTGGCCAACCAAGCAAGCTTGCAAAGGAAATCTGCACTACAATGAAGTCTCACTTCCCCCCGGTCAAAAGGGCCATCTGAAAAAAGTGTAAAATCCAGAAAGACAGGACAGGCCATGGAGAACTGGGAGCCTTGTTATGCTGATGGGCGGGATGTAAATTGCCAACAGACACTCGGGAGAAGTGTATGGTGTTTCCTGAAACATCTAAAAAACAAAGCAACAGAGCCTAGGGCACTTCCACTTATGGTCCTATAGCTTAGGGAAATTAAAATCAAAAAGACACAGCCACCCCAAAGTTTGGGACGCCTCTGTTTACAAGAACCTCGTTTACAGTACAAGTTCAACATCGCAGAAAGTGAAAAATGGATAAAGAAGTTGTGGTATTTACTTACAAAGCAATATCACTCAGCAATGAAATCTATGTCATCAGGCCCTTAGCAGCACAATGAGTGGATTCAGGTATGATGATTCTAACTGAAATAAGTCACACAGAAAAAGAAACATCATAAGATATCAGTAATACACGGAATGTAAACTTGGCTACAAAGGAACTGAATTACAGAACAGAACAGGGTCTCAAATTTAGAAAACCAACTTATGCTTGCTTAAGGGGAAAGGTGAGTTGGGGTGCTGCATAAAACCAGAGATTGAAATGAGCACAGATAAAGTTCCTTAAGCCAAATATGGAATAGACAAGAGCTACTCCTTGCTCAACGAAATGGACTCAACACTGCATATTAAATGCCTAAGAATGTACCTGACTAGTAAGTATCTTAAAACCTATGGATTGCTATGTCTCCGAAAGAGAATCAAGCATGTGTACAGGGGCATAAACGCAGCAATGATAGGATTGGAGAGGTTCGGTGAGCAAATGAAGACCCTTTGAAGTCATATTGCATGGTACCCATTCCACGGGTTTCAACTACCCAGGTTTAAGGTATTCTTCCTTCAGCTAAAACATGCATGTGGAACCTAGAGTATGATCAACCATGTGATCGGGAGACGTGTTCAAATATGTCTCAGTTTTCGTACCCTGGTACTCGGGTGTAACATTCCAGACGCTTTACTAACACCCTCCCGACTTGGAGAGTCAGTCCCTTTAACCTCCTGTTTGGCCCAGTTTGCAATTTCTGCGGAAGATGAACAGGAATAGCGAGAACCAATGAGAGACTAGCTGGAGGTGTCTGGACGGGCAAATTTAACTCTCATTTCCCACCAGGAAGAGGAATTAACCAAAGGCTCAGCGTGCCGTGCCGGAACCAGATTAGGGCCTGAAGCCATCCTGCGGTGTTGCGGCCAGCTCAAAAGAAAGCGAGTTGAAGAAAGGAGCTCAGGGGCACTGTAATTCACAAACCTGCAGAGTTATAAATGACAGCTATCGTCCAAAAATATACTGAAGTAAGGCTGCCAAGAGGACTTGAAAGCGGGGCAGAATTGCAGGAAACCGATTTCAGGAGGCAGACTGGAATTGCATTGAAAGCATAGGAAAAGAGGCAGAACGTCCACAATGATGCACTTGGCCAAAAAGTGCGTATGCGTTTTTTCCTGAATATATTCAGGAAAAAACGCATACGCCCTTTTTGGCCAACCAAGCAAGCTTGCAAAGGAAATCTGCACTACAATGAAGTCTCACTTCCCCCCGGTCAAAAGGGCCATCTGAAAAAAGTGTAAAATCCAGAAAGACAGGACATGCAATGGAGAACTGGGAGCCTTGTTATGCTGATGGGCGGGATGTAAATTGCCAACAGACACTCGGGAGAAGTGTATGGTGTTTCCTGAAACATCTAAAAAACAAAGCAACAGAGCCTAGGGCACTTCCACTTATGGTCCTATAGCTTAGGGAAATTAAAATCAAAAAGACACAGCCACCCCAAAGTTTGGGACGCCTCTGTTTACAAGAACCTCGTTTACAGTACAAGTTCAACATCGCAGAAAGTGAAAAATGGATAAAGAAGTTGTGGTATTTACTTACAAAGCAATATCACTCAGCAATGAAATCTATGTCATCAGGCCCTTAGCAGCACAATGAGTGGATTCAGGTATGATGATTCTAACTGAAATAAGTCACACAGAAAAAGAAACATCATAAGATATCAGTAATACACGGAATATAAACTTGGCTACACAGGAACTGAATTACAGAACAGAACAGGGTCTCAAATTTAGAAAACCAACTTATGCTTGCTTAAGGGGAAAGGTGAGTTGGGGTGCTGCATAAAACCAGAGATTGAAATGAGCACAGATAAAGTTCCTTAAGCCAAATATGGAATAGACAAGAGCTACTCCTTGCTCAACGAAATGGACTCAACACCGCATATTAAATGCCTAAGAATGTACCTGACTAGTAAGTATCTTAAAACCTATGGATTGCTATGTCTCCAAAAGAGAATCAAGCATGTGTACAGGGGCATAAACGCAGCAGTGATAGGATTGGAGAGGTTCGGTGAGCAAATGAAGACCCTTTGAAGTCATATTGCATGGTACCCATTCCACGGGTTTCAACTACCCAGGTTTAAGGTATTCTTCCTTCAGCTAAAACATGCATGTGGAACCTAGAGTATGATCAACCATGTGATCGGGAGACGTGTTCAAATATGTCTCAGTTTTCGTACCCTGGTACTCGGGTGCAACATTCCAGACGCTTTACTAACACCCTCCCGACTTGGAGAGTCAGTCCCTTTAACCTCCTGTTTGGCCCAGTTTGCAATTTCTGCGGAAGATGAACAGGAATAGCGAGAACCAATGAGAGACTAGCTGGAGGTGTCTGGACGGGCAAATTTAACTCTCATATCCCACCAGGAAGAGGAATTAACCAAAGGCTCAGCGTGCCGTGCCGGAACCAGATTAGGGCCTGAAGCCATCCTGCGGTGTTGCGGCCAGCTCAAAAGAAAGCGAGTTGAAGAAAGGAGCTCAGGGGCACTGTAATTCACAAACCTGCAGAGTTATAAATGACAGCTATCGTCCAAAAATATACTGAAGTAAGGCTGCCAAGAGGACTTGAAAGCGGGGCAGAATTGCAGGAAACCGATTTCAGGAGGTAGACTGGAATTGCATTGAAAGCATAGGAAAAGAGGCAGAACGTCCACAATGATGCACTTGGCCAAAACGGGCGTATGCGTTTTTTCCTGAATATATTCAGGAAAAAACGCATACGCCCTTTTTGGCCAACCAAGCAAGCTTGCAAAGGAAATCTGCACTACAATGAAGTCTCACTTCCCCCCGGTCAAAAGGGCCATCTGAAAAAAGTGTAAAATCCAGAAAGACAGGACAGGCCATGGAGAACTGGGAGCCTTGTTATGCTGATGGGTGGGATGTAAATTGCCAACAGACACTCGGGAGAAGTGTATGGTGTTTCCTGAAACATCTAAAAAACAAAGCAACAGAGCCTAGGGCACTTCCACTTATGGTCCTATAGCTTAGGGAAATTAAAATCAAAAAGACACAGCCACCCCAAAGTTTGGGACGCCTCTGTTTACAAGAACCTCGTTTACAGTACAAGTTCAACATCGCAGAAAGTGAAAAATGGATAAAGAAGTTGTGGTATTTACTTACAAAACAATATCACTCAGCAATGAAATCTATGTCATCAGGCCCTTAGCAGCACAATGAGTGGATTCAGGTATGATGATTCTAACTGAAATAAGTCACACAGAAAAAGAAACATCATAAGATATCAGTAATACACGGAATGTAAACTTGGCTACACAGGAACTGAATTACAGAACAGAACAGGGTCTCAAATTTAGAAAACCAACTTATGCTTGCTTAAG
This sequence comes from Pseudorca crassidens, assembly GCF_039906515.1. Taxonomy (NCBI): domain Eukaryota; kingdom Metazoa; phylum Chordata; class Mammalia; order Artiodactyla; family Delphinidae; genus Pseudorca; species Pseudorca crassidens. Next base: position 396,905 of record NW_027136020.1, on the reverse strand, counting down.
GGGAAAGGTGAGTTGGGGTGCTGCATAAAACCAGAGATTGAAATGAGCACAGATAAATTTCCTTAAGCCAAATATGGAATAGACAAGAGCTACTCCTTGCTCAACGAAATGGACTCAACACCGCATATTAAATGCCTAAGAATGTACCTGACTAGTAAGTATCTTAAAACCTATGGATTGCTATGTCTCCGAAAGAGAATCAAGCATGTGTACAGGGGCATAAACGCAGCAGTGATAGGATTGGAGAGGTTCGGTGAGCAAATGAAGACCCTTTGAAGTCATATTGCATGGTACCCATTCCACGGGTTTCAACTACCCAGGTTTAAGGTATTCTTCCTTCAGCTAAAACATGCATGTGGAACCTAGAGTATGATCAACCATGTGATCGGGAGACGTGTTCAAATATGTCTCAGTTTTCGTACCCTGGTCCTCGGGTGCAACATTCCAGACGCTTTACTAACACCCTCCCGACTTGGAGAGTCAGTCCCTTTAACCTCCTGTTTGGCCCAGTTTGCAATTTCTGCGGAAGATGAACAGGAATAGCGAGAACCAATGAGAGACTAGCTGGAGGTGTCTGGACGGGCAAATTTAACTCTCATTTCCCACCAGGAAGAGGAATTAACCAAAGGCTCAGCGTGCCGTGCCGGAACCAGATTAGGGCCTGAAGCCATCCTGCGGTGTTGCGGCCAGCTCAAAAGAAAGCGAGTTGAAGAAAGGAGCTCAGGGGCACTGTAATTCACAAACCTGCAGAGTTATAAATGACAGCTATCGTCCAAAAATATACTGAAGTAAGGCTGCCAAGAGGACTTGAAAGCGGGGCAGAATTGCAGGAAACCGATTTCAGGAGGCAGACTGGAATTGCATTGAAAGCATAGGAAAAGAGGCAGAACGTCCACAATGATGCACTTGGCCAAAAAGCGCGTATGCGTTTTTTCCTGAATATATTCAGGAAAAAACGCATACGCCCTTTTTGGCCAACCAAGCAAGCTTGCAAAGGAAATCTGCACTACAATGAAGTCTCACTTCCCCCCGGTCAAAAGGGCCATCTGAAAAAAGTGTAAAATCCAGAAAGGCAGGACAGGCCATGGAGAACTGGGAGCCTTGTTATGCTGATGGGCGGGATGTAAATTGCCAACAGACACTCGGGAGAAGTGTATGGTGTTTCCTGAAACATCTAAAAAACAAAGCAACAGAGCCTAGGGCACTTCCACTTATGGTCCTATAGCTTAGGGAAATTAAAATCAAAAAGACACAGCCACCCCAAAGTTTGGGACGCCTCTGTTTACAAGAACCTCATTTACAGTACAAGTTCAACATCGCAGAAAGTGAAAAATGGATAAAGAAGTTGTGGTATTTACTTACAAAGCAATATCACTCAGCAATGAAATCTATGTCATCAGGCCCTTGGCAGCACAATGAGTGGATTCAGGTATGATGATTCTAACTGAAATAAGTCACACAGAAAAAGAAACATCATAAGATATCAGTAATACACGGAATGTAAACTTGGCTACACAGGAACTGAATTACAGAACAGAACAGGGTCTCAAATTTAGAAAACCAACTTATGCTTGCTTAAGGGGAAAGGTGAGTTGGGGTGCTGCATAAAACCAGAGATTGAAATGAGCACAGATAAAGTTCCTTAAGCCAAATATGGAATAGACAAGAGCTACTCCTTGCTCAACGAAATGGACTCAACACCGCATATTAAATGCCTAAGAATGTACCTGACTAGTAAGTATCTTAAAACCTATGGATTGCTATGTCTCCGAAAGAGAATCAAGCATGTGTACAGGGGCATAAACGCAGCAGTGATAGGATTGGAGAGGTTCGGTGAGCAAATGAAGACCCTTTGAAGTCATATTGCATGGTACCCATTCCACGGGTTTCAACTACCCAGGTTTAAGGTATTCTTCCTTCAGCTAAAACATGCATGTGGAACCTAGAGTATGATCAACCATGTGATCGGGAGACGTGTTCAAATATGTCTCAGTTTTCGTACCCTGGTACTCGGGTGCAACATTCCAGACGCTTTACTAACACCCTCCCGACTTGGAGAGTCAGTCCCTTTAACCTCCTGTTTGGCCCAGTTTGCAATTTCTGTGGAAGATGAACAGGAATAGCGAGAACCAATGAGAGACTAGCTGGAGGTGTCTGGACGGGCAAATTTAACTCTCATTTCCCACCAGGAAGAGGAATTAACCAAAGGCTCAGCGTGCCGTGCCGGAACCAGATTAGGGCCTGAAGCCATCCTGCGGTGTTGCGGCCAGCTCAAAAGAAAGCGAGTTGAAGAAAGGAGCTCAGGGGCACTGTAATTCACAAACCTGCAGAGTTATAAATGACAGCTATCGTCCAAAAATATACTGAAGTAAGGCTGCCAAGAGGACTTGAAAGCGGGGCAGAATTGCAGGAAACCGATTTCAGGAGGTAGACTGGAATTGCATTGAAAGCATAGGAAAAGAGGCAGAACGTCCACAATGATGCACTTGGCCAAAAAGGGCGTATGCGTTTTTTCCTGAATATATTCAGGAAAAAACGCATACGCCCTTTTTGGCCAACCAAGCAAGCTTGCAAAGGAAATCTGCACTACAATGAAGTCTCACTTCCCCCCGGTCAAAAGGGCCATCTGAAAAAAGTGTAAAATCCAGAAAGGCAGGACAGGCCATGGAGAACTGGGAGCCTTGTTATGCTGATGGGCGGGATGTAAATTGCCAACAGACACTAGGGAGAAGTGTATGGTGTTTCCTGAAACATCTAAAAAACAAAGCAACAGAGCCTAGGGCACTTCCACTTATGGTCCTATAGCTTAGGGAAATTAAAATCAAAAAGACACAGCCACCCCAAAGTTTGGGACGCCTCTGTTTACAAGAACCTCGTTTACAGTACAAGTTCAACATCGCAGAAAGTGAAAAATGGATAAAGAAGTTGTGGTATTTACTTACAAAGCAATATCACTCAGCAATGAAATCTATGTCATCAGGCCCTTAGCAGCACAATCAGTGGATTCAGGTATGATGATTCTAACTGAAATAAGTCACACAGAAAAAGAAACATCATAAGATATCAGTAATACACGGAATGTAAACTTGGCTACACAGGAACTGAATTACAGAACAGAACAGGGTCTCAAATTTAGAAAACCAACTTATGCTTGCTTAAGGGGAAAGGTGAGTTGGGGTGCTGCATAAAACCAGAGATTGAAATGAACACAGATAAAGTTCCTTAAGCCAAATATGGAATAGACAAGAGCTACTCCTTGCTCAACGAAATGGACTCAACACCGCATATTAAACGCCTAAGAATGTACCTGACTAGTCAGTATCTTAAAACCTATGGATTGCTATATCTCCGAAAGAGAATCAAGCATGTGTACAGGGGCATAAACGCAGCAGTGATAGGATTGGAGATGTTCGGTGAGCAAATGAAGACCCTTTGAAGTCATATTGCATGGTACCCATTCCACGGGTTTCAACTACCCAGTTTTAAGGTATTCTTCCTTCAGGTAAAACATGCATGTGGAACCTAGAGTATGATCAACCATGTGATCGGGAGACGTGTTCAAATATGTCTCAGTTTTCGTACCCTGGTACTCGGGTGCAACATTCCAGACGCTTTACTAACACCCTCCCGACTTGGAGAGTCAGTCCCTTCAACCTCCTGTTTGGCCCAGTTTGCAATTTCTGCGGAAGATGAACAGGAATAGTGAGAACCAATGAGAGACTAGCTGGAGGTGTCTGGACGGGCAAATTTAACTCTCATTTCCCACCAGGAAGAGGAATTAACCAAAGGCACAGCGTGCCGTGCCGGAACCAGATTAGGGCCTGAAGCCATCCTGTGGTGTTGCGGCCAGCTCAAAAGAAAGCGAGTTGAAGAAAGGAGCTCAGGGGCACTGTAATTCACAAACCTGCATAGTTATAAATGACAGCTATCGTCCAAAAATATACTGAAGTAAGGCTGCCAAGAGGACTTGAAAGCGGGGCAGAATTGCAGGAAACCGATTTCAGGAGGTAGACTGGAATTGCATTGAAAGCATAGGAAAAGAGGCAGAACGTCCACAATGATGCACTTGGCCAAAAAGGGCGTATGTGTTTTTTCCTGAATATATTCAGGAAAAAACGCATACGTCCTTTTTGGCCAACCAAGCAAGCTTGCAAAGGAAATCTGCACTACAATGAAGTCTCACTTCCCCCCCGGTCAAAAGGGCCATCTGAAAAAAGTGTAAAATCCAGAAAGGCAGGACAGGCCATGGAGAACTGGGAGCCTTGTTATGCTGATGGGCGGGATGTAAATTGCCAACAGACACTCGGGAGAAGTGTATGGTGTTTCCTGAAACATCTAAAAAACAAAGCAACAGAGCCTAGGGCACTTCCAATTGTGGTCCTATAGCTTAGGGAAATTAAAATCAAAAAGACACAGCCACCCCAAAGTTTGGGACGCCTCTGTTTACAAGAACCTCGTTTACAGTACAATTTCAACATCGCAGAAAGTGAAAAATATATAAAGAAGTTGTGGTATTTACTTACAAAGCAATATCACTCAGCAATGAAATCTATGTCATCAGGCCCTTAGCAGCACAATGAGTGGATTCAGGTATGATGATTCTAACTGAAATAAGTCACACAGAAAAAGAAACATCATAAGATATCAGTAATACACAGAATGTAAACTTGGCTACACAGGAACTGAATTACAAAACAGAACAGGGTCTCAAATTTAGAAAACCAACTTATGCTTGCTTAAGGGTAAAGGTGAGTTGGGGTGCTGCATAAAACCAGAGATTGAAATGAGCACAGATAAAGTTCCTTAAGCCAAATATGGAATAGACAAGAGCTACTCCTTGCTCAACGACATGGACTCAACACCGCATATTAAACGCCTAAGAATGTACCTGACTAGTAAGTATCTTAAAACCTATGGATTGCTATGTCTCCGAAAGAGAATCAAGCATGTGTACAGGGGCATAAACGCAGCAGTGATAGGATTGGAGAGGTTCGGTGAGCAAATGAAGACCCTTTGAAGTCATATTGCATGGTACCCATTCCACGGGTTTCAACTACCCAGGTTTAAGGTATTCTTCCTTCAGCTAAAACATGCATGTGGAACCTAGAGTATGATCAACCATGTGATCGGGAGACGTGTTCAAATATGTCTCAGTTTTCGTACCCTGGTACTCGGGTGCAACATTCCAGACGCTTTACTAACATCCTCCCGACTTGGAGAGTCAGTCCCTTTAACCTCCTGTTTGGCCCAGTTTGCAATTTCTGCGGAAGATGAACAGGAATAGCAAGAACCAATGAGAGACTAGCTGGAGGTGTCTGGACGGGCAAATTTAACTCTCATTTCCCATGAGGAAGAGCAATTAACCAAAGGCTCAGCGTGCCGTGCCGGAACCAGATTAGGGCCTGAAGCCATCCTGCAGTGTTGCTGCCAGCTCAAAAGAAAGCGAGTTGAAGAAAGGAGCTCAGGGGCACTGTAATTCACAAACCTGCAGAGTTATAAATAACAGCTATCGTCCAAAAATATACTGAAGTAAGGCTGCCAAGAGGACTTGAAAGCGGGGCAGAATTGCAGGAAACCGATTTCAGGAGGTAGACTGGAATTGCATTGAAAGCATAGGAAAAGAGGCAGAACGTCCACAATGATGCACTTGGCCATAAAGGGCGTATGCGTTTTTTCCTGAATATATTCAGGAAGAAACGCATACTCCCGTTTTGGCCAACCAAGCAAGCTTGCAAAGGAAATCTGCACTACAATGAAGTCTCACTTCCCCCCGGTCAAAAGGGCCATCTGAAAAAAGTGTAAAATACAGAAAGGCAGGACAGGCCATGGAGAACTGGGAGCCTTGTTATGCTGATGGGCGGGATGTAAATTGCCAACAGACACTCGGGAGAAGTGTATGGTGTTTCCTGAAACATCTAAAAAACAAAGCAACAGAGCCTAGGGCACTTCCACTTATGGTCCTATAGCTTAGGGAAATTAAAATCAAAAAGACACAGCCACCCCAAAGTTTGGGACGCCTCTGTTTACAAGAACCTCGTTTACAGTACAAGTTCAACATCGCAGAAAGTGAAAAATGGATAAAGAAGTTGTGGTATTTACTTACAAAGCAATATCACTCAGCAATGAAATCTATGTCATCAGGCCCTTAGCAGCACAATGAGTGGATTCAGGTATGATGATTCTAACTGAAATAAGTCACACAGAAAAAGAAACATCATAAGATATCAGTAATACACGGAATGTAAACTTGGCTACACAGGAACTGAATTACAGAACAGAACAGGGTCTCAAATTTAGAAAACCAACTTATGCTTGCTTAAGGGGAAAGGTGAGTTGGGGTGCTGCATAAAACCAGAGATTGAAATGAGCACAGATAAAGTTCCTTAAGCCAAATATGGAATAGACAAGAGCTACTCCTTGCTCAACGAAATGGACTCAACACCGCATATTAAATGCCTAAGAATGTACCTGACTAGTAAGTATCTTAAAACCTATGGATTGCTATGTCTCCAAAAGAGAATCAAGCATGTGTACAGGGGCATAAACGCAGCAGTGATAGGATTGGAGAGGTTCGGTGAGCAAATGAAGACCCTTTGAAGTCATATTGCATGGTACCCATTCCACGGGTTTCAACTACCCAGGTTTAAGGTATTCTTCCTTCAGCTAAGACATGCATGTGGAACCTAGAGTATGATCAACCATGTGATCGGGAGACGTGTTCAAATATGTCTCAGTTTTCGTACCCTGGTACTCGGGTGCAACATTCCAGACGCTTTACTAACACCCTCCCGACTTGGAGAGTCAGTCCCTTTAACCTCCTGTTTGGCCCAGTTTGCAATTTCTGCGGAAGATGAACAGGAATAGCGAGAACCAATGAGAGACTAGCTGGAGGTGTCTGGACGGGCAAATTTAACTCTCATTTCCCACCAGGAAGAGGAATTAACCAAAGGCTCAGCGTGCCGTGCCGGAACCAGATTAGGGCCTGAAGCCATCCTGCGGTGTTGCGGCCAGCTCAAAAGAAAGCGAGTTGAAGAAAGGAGCTCAGGGGCACTGTAATTCACAAACCTGCAGAGTTATAAATGACAGCTATCGTCCAAAAATATACTGAAGTAAGGCTGCCAAGAGGACTTGAAAGCGGGGCAGAATTGCAGGAAACCGATTTCAGGAGGCAGACTGGAATTGCATTGAAAGCATAGGAAAAGAGGCAGAACGTCCACAATGATGCACTTGGCCAAAAAGGGCGTATGCGTTTTTTCCTGAATATATTCAGGAAAAAACGCATACGCCCTTTTTGGCCAACCAAGCAAGCTTGCAAAGGAAATCTGCACTACAATGAAGTCTCACTTCCCCCCGGTCAAAAGGGCCATCTGAAAAAAGTGTAAAATCCAGAAAGGCAGGACAGGCCATGGAGAACTGGGAGCCTTGTTATGCTGATGGGCGGGATGTAAATTGCCAACAGACACTCGGGAGAAGTGTATGGTGTTTCCTGAAACATCTAAAAAACAAAGCAACAGAGCCTAGGGCACTTCCACTTATGGTCCTATAGCTTAGGGAAATTAAAATCAAAAAGACACAGCCACCCCAAAGTTTGGGACGCCTCTGTTTACAAGAACCTCGTTTACAGTACAAGTTCAACATCGCAGAAAGTGAAAAATGGATAAAGAAGTTGTGGTATTTACTTACAAAGCAATATCACTCAGCAATGAAATCTATGTCATCAGGCCCTTAGCAGCACAATGAGTGGATTCAGGTATGATGATTCTAACTGAAATAAGTCACACAGAAAAAGAAACATCATAAGATATCAGTAATACACGGAATGTAAACTTGGCTACACAGGAACTGAATTACAGAACAGAACAGGGTCTCAAATTTGGAAAACCAACTTATGCTTTCTTAAGGGTAAAGGTGAGTTGGGGTGCTGCATAAAACCAGAAATTGAAATGAGCACAGATAAAGTTCCTTAAGCCAAATATGGAATAGACAAGAGCTACCTCTTGCTCAACGAAATGGACTCAACACCGCATATTAAATGCCTAAGAATGTACCTGACTAGTAAGTATCTTAAAACCTATGGATTGCTATGTCTCCGAAAGAGAATCAAGCATGTGTACAGGGGCATAAACGCAGCAGTGATAGGATTGGAGAGGTTCGGTGAGCAAATGAAGACCCTTTGAAGTCATATTGCATGGTACCCATTCCACGGGTTTCAACTACCCAGGTTTAAGGTATTCTTCCTTCAGCTAAAACATGCATGTGGAACCTAGAGTATGATCAACCATGTGATCGGGAGACGTGTTCAAATATGTCTCAGTTTTCGTACCCTGGTACTCGGGTGCAACATTCCAGACGCTTTACTAACACCCTCCCGACTTGGAGAGTCAGTCCCTTTAACCTCCTGTTTGGCCCAGTTTGCAATTTCTGCGGAAGATGAACAGGAATGGCGAGAACCAATGAGAGACTAGCTGGAGGTGTCTGGACGGGCAAATTTAACTCTCATTTCCCACCAGGAAGAGGAATTAACCAAAGGCTCAGCGTGCCGTGCCGGAACCAGATTAGGGCCTGAAGCCATCCTGCGGTGTTGCGGCCAGCTCAAAAGAAAGCGAGTTGAAGAAAGGAGCTCAGGGGCACTGTAATTCACAAACCTGCAGAGTTATAAATGACAGCTATCGTCCAAAAATATACTGAAGTAAGGCTGCCAAGAGGACTTGAAAGCGGGGCAGAATTGCAGGAAACCGATTTCAGGAGGTAGACTGGAATTGCATTGAAAGCATAGGAAAAGAGGCAGAACGTCCACAATGATGCACTTGGCCAAAAAGGGCGTATGCGTTTTTTCCTGAATATATTCAGGAAAAAACGCATACGCCCTTTTTGGCCAACCAAGCAAGCTTGCAAAGGAAATCTGCACTACAATGAAGTCTCACTTCCCCCCGGTCAAAAGGGCCATCTGAAAAAAGTGTAAAATCCAGAAAGGCAGGACAGGCCATGGAGAACTGGGAGCCTTGTTATGCTGATGGGCGGGATGTAAATTGCCAACAGACACTCGGGAGAAGTGTATGGTGTTTCCTGAAACATCTAAAAAACAAAGCAACAGAGCCTAGGGCACTTCCACTTATGGTCCTATAGCTTAGGGAAATTAAAATCAAAAAGACACAGCCACCCCAAAGTTTGGGACGCCTCTGTTTACAAGAACCTCGTTTACAGTACAAGTTCAACATCGCAGAAAGTGAAAAATGGATAAAGAAGTTGTGGTATTTACTTACAAAGCAATATCACTCAGCAATGAAATCTATGTCATCAGGCCCTTAGCAGCACAATGAGTGGATTCAGGTATGATGATTCTAACTGAAATAAGTCACACAGAAAAAGAAACATCATAAGATATCAGTAATACACGGAATGTAAACTTGGCTACACCAGAACTGAATTACAGAACAGAACAGGGTCTCAAATTTAGAAAACCAACTTATGCTTGCTTAAGGGGAAAGGTGAGTTGGGGTGCTGCATAAAACCAGAGATTGAAATGAACACAGATAAAGTTCCTTAAGCCAAATATGGAATAGACAAGAGGTACTCCTTGCTCAACGAAATGGACTCAACACCGCATATTAAATGCCTAAGAATGTACCTGACTAGTAAGTATCTTAAAACCTATGGATTGTTATGTCTCCGAAAGAGAATCAAGCATGTGTACAGGGGCATAAACGCAGCAGTGATAGGATTGGAGAGGTTCGGTGAGCAAATGAAGACCCTTTGAAGTCATATTGCATGGTACCCATTCCACGGGTTTCAACTACCCAGGTTTAAGGTATTCTTCCTTCAGCTAAAACATGCATGTGGAACCTAAAGTATGATCAACCATGTGATCGGGAGACGTGTTCAAATATGTCTCAGTTTTCGTACCCTGGTACTCGGGTGCAACATTCCAGACGCTTTACTAACACCCTCCCGACTTGGAGAGTCAGTCCCTTTAACCTCCTGTTTGGCCCAGTTTGCAATTTCTGCGAAACATGAACAGGAATAGCGAGAACCAATGAGAGACTAGCTGGAGGTGTCTGGACGGGCAAATTTAACTCTCATTTCCCACCAGGAAGAGGAATTAACCAAAGGCTCAGCATGCCGTGCCGGAACCAGATTAGGGCCTGAAGCCATCCTGCGGTGTTGCGGCCAGGTCACAAGAAAGCGAGTTGAAGAAAGGAGCTCAGGGGCACTGTAATTCACAAACCTGCAGAGTTATAAATGACAGCTATCGTCCAAAAATATACTGAAGTAAGGCTGCCAAGAGGACTTGAAAGCGGGGCAGAATTGCAGGAAACCGATTTCAGGACGTAGACTGGAATTGCATTGAAAGCATAGGAAAAGAGGCAGAACGTCCACAATGATGCACTTGGCCAAAAAGGACGTATGCGTTTTTTCCTGAATATATTCAGGAAAAAACGCATACGCCCCTTTTGGCCAACCAAGCAAGCTTGCAATGGAAATCTGCACTACAATGAAGTCTCACTTCCCCCCGGTCAAAAGGGCCATCTGAAAAAAGTGTAAAATCCAGAAAGGCAGGACAGGCCATGGAGAACTGGGAGCCTTGTTATGCTGATGGGCGGGATGTAAATTGCCAACAGACACTCGGGAGAAGTGTATGGTGTTTCCTGAAACATCTAAAAAACAAAGCAACAGAGCCTAGGGCACTTCCACTTATGGTCCTATAGCTTAGGGAAATTAAAATCAAAAAGACACAGCCACCCCAAAGTTTGGGACGCCTCTGTTTACAAGAACCTCGTTTACCGTACAAGTTCAATATCACAGAAAGTGAAAAATGGATAAAGAACTTGTGGTACTTACGTACAATGCAGTATCACTCAACAATGAAATCTATGTCATCAGGCCCGTAGCAGCATAATGAGTGGATTCAGGTACGATGATTCTAACTGAAATAAGTCACACAGAAAAAGAAACATCATAAGATATCACTAATACACGGAATGTAAACTTGGCTACACAGGAACTGAATTCCAAAACAGAACAGGGTCTCAAAATTAGAAAACCAACTTATGCTTGCTTAAGGGGAAAGGTGAGTTGGGGTGCTGCATAAAACCAGACATTGAAATGAGCACAGATAAAGTTCCTTAAGCCAAATATGGAATAGCAAGAGCTACTCCTTGCTCAATGAAATGGACTCAACACCCCATATTAAACGTCTAAGAATGTACCTGACTAGTAAGTATCTTAAAACCTATGGATTGCTATGTCTCCAAAAGAGAATCAAGCATGTGTACAGGGGCATAAACGCAGCAGTGATAGGATTGGAGAGGTTCAGTGAGCAAATGAAGACCCTTTGAAGTCATATTGCATGGTACCCATTCCACGGGTCTCAACTCTCCAGGTTTAAGGTATTCTTCCTTCAGCTAAAACATGCATGTGGAACCCAGAGTATGATCAACCGTGTGAACGGGAGACATGTTCAAATATGTCTCTGTTGTCCTCCCCTGGTTCTCGGGTGCAACATTCCAGACGCTTTACTAACACTCTCCGCACTTGGAGAGTCAGCACCTTTAAGCTCCTGTTTGGCCCAGTTTGCAATTTCTGCGGAAGATGAACAGAAATAGGGAGAACCAATGAGAGACTAGCTGGAGGTGTCTGGACGGGCAAATTTAACTCTCATTTCCCACCAGGAAGAGGAAATAACCAAAGGCTCAGCATGCCGTGCCGGAACCAGATTAGGGCCTGAAGCCATCCTGCGGTGTTGCGGCCAGCTCAAAAGAAAGCGAGTTGAAGAAAGGAGCTCAGGGGCACTGTAATTCACAAACCTGCAGAGTTATAAATGACAGCTATCGTCCAAAAATATACTGAAGTAAGGCTGCCAAGAGGACGTGAAAGCGGGGCAGAATTGCAGGAAACCGATTTCAGGAGGTAGACTGGAATTGCATTGAAAGCATAGGAAAAGAGGCAGAACGTCCACAATGATGCACTTGGCCAAAAAGGGCGTATGCGTTTTTTCCTGAATATATTCAGGAAAAAACGCATACGCCCTTTTTGGCCAACCAAGCAAGCTTGCAAAGGAAATCTGCACTACAATGAAGTCTCACTTCCCCCCGGTCAAAAGGGCCATCTGAAAAAAGTGTAAAATCCAGAAAGGCAGGACAGGCCATGGAGAACTGGGAGCCTTGTTATGCTGATGGGCGGGATGTAAATTGCCAACAGACACTCGGGAGAAGTGTATGGTGTTTCCTGAAACATCTAAAAAACAAAGCAACAGAGCCTAGGGCACTTCCACTTATGGTCCTATAGCTTAGGGAAATTAAAATCAAAAAGACACAGCCACCCCAAAGTTTGGGACGCCTCTGTTTACAAGAACCTCGTTTACAGTACAAGTTCAACATCGCAGAAAGTGAAAAATGGATAAAGAAGTTGTGGTATTTACTTACAAAGCAATATCACTCAGCAATGAAATCTATGTCATCAGGCCGTTAGCAGCACAATGAGTGGATTCAGGTATGATGATTCTAACTGAAATAAGTCACACAGAAAAAGAAACATCATAAGATATCAGTAATAAACGGAATGTAAACTTGGCTACACAGGAACTGAATTACAGAACAGAACAGGGTCTCAAATTTAGAAAACCAACTTATGCTTGCTTAAGGGGAAAGGTGAGTTGGGGTGCTGCATAAAACCAGAGATTGAAATGAGCACAGATAAAGTTCCTTAAGCCAAATATGGAATAGACAAGAGCTACTCCTTGCTCAACGAAATGGACTCAACACCGCATATTAAATGCCTAAGAATGTACCTGACTAGTAAGTATCTTAAAACCTATGGATTGCTATGTCTCCGAAAGAGAATCAAGCATGTGTACAGGGGCATAAACGCAGCAGTGATAGGATTGGAGAGGTTCGGTGAGCAAATGAAGACCCTTTGAAGTCATATTGCATAGTACCCATTCCATGGGTTTCAACTACCCAGGTTTAAGGTATTCTTCCTTCAGCTAAAACATGCATGTGGAACCTAGAGTATGATCAACCATGTGATCGGGAGACGTGTTCAAATATGTCTCAGTTTTCGTACCCTGGTACTCGGGTGCAACATTCCAGACGCTTTACTAACACCCTCCCGACTTGGAGAGTCAGTCCCTTTAACCTCCTGTTTGGCCCAGTTTGCAATTTCTGCGGAAGATGAACAGGAATAGTGAGAACCAATGAGAGACTAGCTGGAGGTGTCTGGACGGGCAAATTTAACTCTCATTTCCCACCAGGAAGAGGAATTAACCAAAGGCTCAGCGTGCCGTGCCGGAACCAGATTAGGGCCTGAAGCCATCCTGCAGTGTTGCGGCCAGCTCAAAAGAAAGCGAGTTGAAGAAAGGAGCTCAGGGCCACTGTAATTCACAAACCTGCAGAGTTATAAATGACAGCTATCGTCCAAAAATATACTGAAGTAAGGCTGCCAAGAGGACTTGAAAGTGGGGCAGAATTGCAGGAAACCGATTTCAGGAGGTAGACTGGAATTTCATTGAAAGCATAGGAAAAGAGGCAGAACGTCCACAATGATGCACTTGGCCAAAAAGGGCGTACGCGTTTTTTCCTGAATATATTCAGGAAAAAACGCGTACGCCCTTTTTGGCCAACCAAGCAAGCTTGCAAAGGAAATCTGCACTACAATGAAGTCTCACTTCCCCCCGGTCAAAAGGGCCATCTGAAAAAAGTGTAAAATCCAGAAAGGCAGGACAGGCCATGGAGAACTGGGAGCCTTGTTATGCTGATGGGCGGGATGTAAATTGCCAACAGACACTCGGGAGAAGTGTATGGTGTTTCCTGAAACATCTAAAAAACAAAGCAACAGAGCCTAGGGCACTTCCACTTATGGTCCTATAGCTTAGGGAAATTAAAATCAAAAAGACACAGCCACCCCAAAGTTTGGGACGCCTCTGTTTACAAGAACCTCGTTTACCGTACAAGTTCAATATCACAGAAAGTGAAAAATGGATAAAGAACTTGTGGTACTTACGTACAATGCAGTATCACTCAACAATGAAATCTATGTCATCAGGCCCGTAGCAGCATAATGAGTGGATTCAGGTACGATGATTCTAACTGAAATAAGTCACACAGAAAAAGAAACATCATAAGATATCACTAATACACGGAATGTAAACTTGGCTACACAGGAACTGAATTCCAAAACAGAACAGGGTCTCAAAATTAGAAAACCAACTTATGCTTGCTTAAGGGGAAAGGTGAGTTGGGGTGCTGCATAAAACCAGACATTGAAATGAGCACAGATAAAGTTCCTTAAGCCAAATATGGAATAGACAAGAGCTACTCCTTGCTCAATGAAATGGACTCAACACCGCATATTAAACGCCTAAGAATGTACCTGACTAGTAAGTATCTTAAAACCTATGGATTGCTATGTCTCCAAAAGAGAATCAAGCATGTGTACAGGGGCATAAACGCAGCAGTGATAGGATTGGAGAGGTTCAGTGAGCAAATGAAGACCCTTTGAAGTCATATTGCATTGTACCCATTCCACGGGTCTCAACTCTCCAGGTTTAAGGTATTCTTCCTTCAGCTAAAACATGCATGTGGAACCCAGAGTATGATCAACCGTGTGAACGGGAGACATGTTCAAATATGTCTCAGTTTTCCTCCCCTGGTACTCGGGTGCAACATTCCAGACGCTTTACTAACACTCTCCGCACTTGGAGAGTCAGCACCTTTAAGCTCCTGTTTGGCCCAGTTTGCAATTTCTGCGGAAGATGAACAGAAATAGGGAGAACCAATGAGAGACTAGCTGGAGGTGTCTGGACGGGCAAATTTAACTCTCATTTCCCACCAGGAAGAGGAAATAACCAAAGGCTCAGCATGCCGTGCCGGAACCAGATTAGGGCCTGAAGCCATCCTGCGGTGTTGCGGCCAGCTCAAAAGAAAGCGAGTTGAAGAAAGGAGCTCAGGGGCACTGTAATTCACAAACCTGCAGAGTTATAAATGACAGCTATCGTCCAAAAATATACTGAAGTAAGGCTGCCAAGAGGACTTGAAAGCGGGGCAGAATTGCAGGAAACCGATTTCAGGAGGTAGACTGGAATTGCATTGAAAGCATAGGAAAAGAGGCAGAACGTCCACAATGATGCACTTGGCCAAAAAGGGCGTATGCGTTTTTTCCTGAATATATTCAGGAAAAAACGCATACGCCCTTTTTGGCCAACCAAGCAAGCTTGCAAAGGAAATCTGCACTACAATGAAGTCTCACTTCCCCCCCGGTCAAAAGGGCCATCTGAAAAAAGTGTAAAATCCAGAAAGGCAGGACAGGCCATGTAGAACTGAGAGCCTTGTTATGCTGATGGGCGGGATGTAAATCGCGAACAGACACTCGGGAGAAGTGTATGGTGTTTCCTGAAACATCTAAAAAACAAAGCAACAGAGCCTAGGGCACTTCCACTTATGGTCCTATAGCTTAGGGAAATTAAAATCAAAAAGACACAGCCACCCCAAAGTTTGGGACGCCTCTGTTTACAAAAACCTCGTTTACAGTACAAGTTCAACATCGCAGAAAGTGAAAAATGGATAAAGAAGTTGTGGTATTTACTTACAAAGCAATATCACTCAGCAATGAAATCTATGTCATCAGGCCCTTAGCAGCACAATGAGTGGATTCAGGTATGATGATTCTAACTGAAATAAGTCACACAGAAAAAGAAACATCATAAGATATCAGTAATACACGGAATGTAAACTTGGCTACACAGGAACTGAATTACAGAACAGAACAGGGTCTCAAATTTAGAAAACCAACTTATGCTTGCTTAAGGGGAAAGGGGAGTTGGGGTGCTGCATAAAACCAGAGATTGAAATGAGCACAGATAAAGTTCCTTAAGCCAAATATGGAATAGACAAGAGCTACTCCTTGCTCAACGAAATGGACTCAACACCGCATATTAAATGCCTAAGAATGTACCTGACTAGTAAGTATCTTAAAACCTATGGATTGCTATGTCTCCGAAAGAGAATCAAGCATGTGTACAGGGGCATAAACGCAGCAGTGATAGGATTGGAGAGGTTCGGTGAGCAAATGAAGACCCTTTGAAGTCATATTGCATGGTACCCATTCCACGGGTTTCAACTACCCAGGTTTAAGGTATTCTTCCTTCAGCTAAAACATGCATGTGGAACCTAGAGTATGATCAACCATGTGATCGGGAGACGTGTTCAAATATGTCTTAGTTTTCGTACCCTGGTACTCGGGTGCAACATTCCAGACGCTTTACTAACACCCTCCCGACTTGGAGAGTCAGTCCCTTTAACCTCCTGTTTGGCCCAGTTTGCAATTTCTGCAGAAGATGAACAGGAATAGCGAGAACCAATGAGAGACTAGCTGGAGGTGTCTGGACGGGCAAATTTAACTCTCATTTCCCACCAGGAAGAGGAATTAACCAAAGGCTCAGCGTGCCGTGACGGAACCAGATTAGGGCCTGAAGCCATCCTGCGGTGTTGCGGCCAGCTCAAAAGAAAGCGAGTTGAAGAAAGGAGCTCAGGGGCACTGTAATTCACAAACCTGCAGAGTTATAAATGACAGCTATCATCCAAAAATATACTGAAGTAAGGCTGCCAAGAGGACTTGAAAGCGGGGCAGAATTGCAGGAAACCGATTTCAGGAGGTAGACTGGAATTGCATTGAAAGCATAGGAAAAGAGGCAGAACGTCCACAATGATGCACTTGGCCAAAAAGGGCGTATGCGTTTTTTCCTGAATATATTCAGGAAAAAACGCATACGCCCTTTTTGGCCAACCAAGCAAGCTTGCAAAGGAAATCTGCACTACAATGAAGTCTCACTTCCCCCCGGTCAAAAGGGCCATCTGAAAAAAGTGTAAAATCCAGAAAGGCAGGACAGGCCATGGAGAACTGGGAGCCTTGTTATGCTGATGGGCGGGATGTAAATTGCCAACAGACACTCGGGAGAAGTGTATGGTGTTTCCTGAAACATCTAAAAAACAAAGCAACAGAGCCTAGGGCACTTCCACTTATGGTCCTATAGCTTAGGGAAATTAAAATAAAAAAGACACAGCCACCCCAAAGTTTGGGACGCCTCTGTTTACAAGAACCTCGTTTACAGTACAAGTTCAACATCGCAGAAAGTGAAAAATGGATAAAGAAGTTGTGGTATTTACTTACAAAGCAATATCACTCAGCAATGAAATCTATGTCATCAGGCCCTTAGCAGCACAATGAGTGGATTCAGGTATGATGATTCTAACTGAAATAAGTCACACAGAAAAAGAAACATCATAAGATATCAGTAATACACGGAATGTAAACTTGGCTACACAGGAACTGAATTACAGAACAGAACAGGGTCTCAAATTTAGAAAACCAACTTATGCTTGCTTAAGGGTAAAGGTGAGTTGGGGTGTTGCATAAAACCAGAGATTGAAATGAACACAGATAAACTTCCTTAAGCCAAATATGGAATAGACAAGAGCTACTCCTTGCTCAATGAAATGGACTCAACACCGCATATTAAATGCCTAAGAATGTACCTGACTAGTAAGTATCTTAAAACCTATGGATTGCTATGTCTCCGAAAGAGAATCAAGCATGTGTACAGGGGCATAAACGCAGCAGTGATAGGATTGGAGAGGTTCGGTGAGCAAATGAAGACCCTTTGAAGTCATATTGCATGGTACCCATTCCACGGGTTTCAACTACCCAGGTTTAAGGTATTCTTCCTTCAGCTAAAACATGCATGTGGAACCTAGAGTATGATCAACCATGTGATCGGGAGACGTGTTCAAATATGTCTCAGTTTTCGTACCCTGGTACTCGGGTGCAACATTCCAGACGCTTTACTAACACCCTCCCGACTTGGAGAGTCAGTCCCTTTAACCTCCTGTTTTGCCCAGTTTGCAATTTCTGCGGAAGATGAACAGGAATAGCG
The DNA here is from genome assembly GCF_039906515.1 of Pseudorca crassidens. NCBI lineage: Eukaryota > Metazoa > Chordata > Mammalia > Artiodactyla > Delphinidae > Pseudorca > Pseudorca crassidens. The sequence goes on along the minus strand of NW_027136020.1, from coordinate 378,979 downwards.
AGAACCAATGAGAGACTAGCTGGAGGTGTCTGGACGGGCAAATTTAACTCTCATTTCCCACCAGGAAGAGGAATTAACCAAAGGCTCAGCGTGCAGTGCCGGAACCAGATTAGGGCCTGAAGCCATCCTGCGGTGTTGCGGCCAGCTCAAAAGAAAGCGAGTTGAAGAAAGGAGCTCAGGGGCACTGTAATTCACAAACCTGCAGAGTTATAAATGACAGCTATCGTCCAAAAATATACTGAAGTAAGGCTGCCAAGAGGACTTGAAAGCGGGGCAGAATTGCAGGAAACCGATTTCAGGAGGTAGACTGGAATTGCATTGAAAGCATAGGAAAAGAGGCAGAACGTCCACAATGATGCACTTGGCCAAAAAGGGCGTATGCGTTTTTTCCTGAATATATTCAGGAAAAAACGCATACGCCCTTTTTGGCCAACCAAGCAAGCTTGCAAAGGAAATCTGCACTACAATGAAGTCTCACTTCCCCCCGGTCAAAAGGGCCATCTGAAAAAAGTGTAAAATCCAGAAAGGCAGGACAGGCCATGGAGAACTGGGAGCCTTGTTATGCTGATGGGCGGGATGTAAATTGCCAACAGACACTCGGGAGAAGTGTATGGTGTTTCCTGAAACATCTAAAAAACAAAGCAACAGAGCCTAGGGCACTTCCACTTATGGTCCTATAGCTTAGGGAAATTAAAATCAAAAAGACACAGCCACCCCAAAGTTTGGGAAGCCTCTGTTTACAAGAACCTCGTTTACAGTACAAGTTCAACATCGCAGAAAGTGAAAAATGGATAAAGAAGTTGTGGTATTTACTTACAAAGCAATATCACTCAGCAATGAAATCTATGTCATCAGGCCCTTAGCAGCACAATGAGTGGATTCAGGTATGATGATTCTAACTGAAATAAGTCACACAGAAAAAGAAACATCATAAGATATCAGTAATACACGGAATGTAAACTTGGCTACACAGGAACTGAATTACAGAACAGAACAGGGTCTCAAATTTAGAAAACCAACTTATGCTTGCTTAAGGGGAAAGGTGAGTTGGGGTGCTGCATAAAACCAGAGATTGAAATGAGCACAGATAAAGTTCCTTAAGCCAAATATGGAATAGACAAGAGCTACTCGTTGCTCAACGAAATGGACTCAACACCGCATATTAAACGCCTAAGAATGTACCTGACTAGTCAGTATCTTAAAACCTATGGATTGCTATGTCTCCGAAAGAGAATCAAGCATGTGTACAGGGGCATAAACGCAGCAGTGATAGGATTGGAGAGGTTCGGTGAGCAAATGAAGACCCTTTGCAGTCATATTGCATGGTACCCATTCCACGGGTTTCAACTACCCAGGTTTAAGGTATTCTTCCTTCAGGAAAAACATGCATGTGGAACCTAGAGTATGATCAACCATGTGATCGGGAGACGTGTTCAAATATGTCTCAGTTTTCGTACCCTGGTACTCGGGTGCAACATTCCAGACGCTTTACTAACACCCTCCCGACTTGGAGAGTCAGTCCCTTTAACCTCCTGTTTGGCCCAGTTTGCAATTTCTGCGGAAGATGAACAGGAATGGCGAGAACCAATGAGAGACTAGCTGGAGGTGTCTGGACGGGCAAATTTAACTCTCATTTCCCACCAGGAAGAGGAATTAACCAAAGGCTCAGCGTGCCGTGCCGGAACCAGATTAGGGCCTGAAGCCATCCTGCGGTGTTGCGGCCAGCTCAAAAGAAAGCGAGTTGAAGAAAGGAGCTCAGGGGCACTGTAATTCACAAACCTGCAGAGTTATAAATGACAGCTATCGTCCAAAAATATACTGAAGTAAGGCTGCCAAGAGGACTTGAAAGCGGGGCAGAATTGCAGGAAACCGATTTCAGGAGGTAGACTGGAATTGCATTGAAAGCATAGGAAAAGAGGCAGAACGTCCACAATGATGCACTTGGCCAAAAAGGGCGTATGCGTTTTTTCCTGAATATATTAAGGAAAAAACGCATATGCCCTTTTTGGCCAACCAAGCAAGCTTGCAAAGGAAATCTGCACTACAATGAAGTCTCACTTCCCCCCGGTCAAAAGGGCCATCTGAAAAAAGTGTAAAATCCAGAAAGGCAGGACAGGCCATGGAGAACTGGGAGCCTTGTTATGCTGATGGGCGGGATGTAAATTGCCAACAGACACTCGGGAGAAGTGTATGGTGTTTCCTGAAACATCTAAAAAACAAAGCAACAGAGCCTAGGGCACTTCCACTTATGGTCCTATAGCTTAGGGAAATTAAAATCAAAAAGACACAGCCACCCCAAAGTTTGGGACGCCTCTGTTTACAAGAACCTCGTTTACAGTACAAGTTCAACATCGCAGAAAGTGAAAAATGGATAAAGAAGTTGTGGTATTTACTTACAAAGCAATATCACTCAGCAATGAAATCTATGTCATCAGGCCCTTAGCAGCACAATGAGTGGATTCAGGTATGATGATTCTAACTGAAATAAGTCACACAGAAAAAGAAACATCATAAGATATCAGTAATACACGGAATGTAAACTTGGCTACACAGGAACTGAATTACAGAACAGAACAGGGTCTCAAATTTAGAAAACCAACTTATGCTTGCTTAAGGGTAAAGGTGAGTTGGGGTGTTGCATAAAACCAGAGATTGAAATGAACACAGATAAACTTCCTTAAGCCAAATATGGAATAGACAAGAGCTACTCCTTGCTCAATGAAATGGACTCAACACCGCATATTAAATGCCTAAGAATGTACCTGACTAGTAAGTATCTTAAAACCTATGGATTGCTATGTCTCCGAAAGAGAATCAAGCATGTGTACAGGGGCATAAACGCAGCAGTGATAGGATTGGAGAGGTTCAGTGAGCAAATGAAGACCCTTTGAAGTCATATTGCATGGTACCCATTCCACGGGTTTCAACTACCCAGGTTTAAGGTATTCTTCCTTCAGCTAAAACATGCATGTGGAACCTAGAGTATGATCAACCATGTGATCGGGAGACGTGTTCAAATATGTCTCAGTTTTCGTACCCTGGTACTCGGGTGCAACATTCCAGACGCTTTACTAACACCCTCCCGACTTGGAGAGTCAGTCCCTTTAACCTCCTGTTTTGCCCAGTTTGCAATTTCTGCGGAAGATGAACAGGAATAGCGAGAACCAATGAGAGACTAGCTGGAGGTGTCTGGACATGCAAATTTAACTCTCATTTCCCACCAGGAAGAGGAATTAACCAAAGGCTCAGCGTGCAGTGCCGGAACCAGATTAGGGCCTGAAGCCATCCTGCGGTGTTGCGGCCAGCTCAAAAGAAAGCGAGTTGAAGAAAGGAGCTCAGGGGCACTGTAATTCACAAACCTGCAGAGTTATAAATGACAGCTATCGTCCAAAAATATACTGAAGTAAGGCTGCCAAGAGGACTTGAAAGCGGGGCAGAATTGCAGGAAACCGATTTCAGGAGGTAGACTGGAATTGCATTGAAAGCATAGGAAAAGAGGCAGAACGTCCACAATGATGCACTTGGCCAAAAAGGGCGTATGCGTTTTTTCCTGAATATATTCAGGAAAAAACGCATACGCCCTTTTTGGCCAACCAAGCAAGCTTGCAAAGGAAATCTGCACTACAATGAAGTCTCACTTCCCCCCGGTCAAAAGGGCCATCTGAAAAAAGTGTAAAATCCAGAAAGGCAGGACAGGCCATGGAGAACTGGGAGCCTTGTTATGCTGATGGGCGGGATGTAAATTGCCAACAGACACTCGGGAGAAGTGTATGGTGTTTCCTGAAACATCTAAAAAACAAAGCAACAGAGCCTAGGGCACTTCCACTTATGGTCCTATAGCTTAGGGAAATTAAAATCAAAAAGACACAGCCACCCCAAAGTTTGGGACGCCTCTGTTTACAAGAACCTCGTTTACAGTACAAGTTCAACATCGCAGAAAGTGAAAAATGGATAAAGAAGTTGTGGTATTTACTTACAAAGCAATATCACTCATCAATGAAATCTATGTCATCAGGCCCTTAGCAGCACAATGAGTGGATTCAGGTATGATGATTCTAACTGAAATAAGTCACACAGAAAAAGAAACATCATAAGATATCAGTAATACACGGAATGTAAACTTGGCTACACAGGAACTGAATTACAGAACAGAACAGGGTCTCAAATTTAGAAAACCAACTTATGCTTGCTTAAGGGTAAAGGTGAGTTGGGGTGTTGCATAAAACCAGAGATTGAAATGAACACAGATAAACTTCCTTAAGCCAAATATGGAATAGACAAGAGCTACTCCTTGCTCAATGAAATGGACTCAACACCGCATATTAAATGCCTAAGAATGTACCTGACTAGTAAGTATCTTAAAACCTATGGATTGCTATGTCTCCGAAAGAGAATCAAGCATGTGTACAGGGGCATAAACGCAGCAGTGATAGGATTGGAGAGGTTCGGTGAGCAAATGAAGACCCTTTGAAGTCATATTGCATGGTACCCATTCCACGGGTTTCAACTACCCAGGTTTAAGGTATTCTTCCTTCAGCTAAAACATGCATGTGGAACCTAGAGTATGATCAACCATGTGATCGGGAGACGTGTTCAAATATGTCTCAGTTTTCGTACCCTGGTACTCGGGTGCAACATTCCAGACGCTTTACTAACACCCTCCCGACTTGGAGAGTCAGTCCCTTTAACCTCCTGTTTTGCCCAGTTTGCAATTTCTGCGGAAGATGAACAGGAATAGCGAGAACCAATGAGAGACTAGCTGGAGGTGTCTGGACGGGCAAATTTAACTCTCATTTCCCACCAGGAAGAGGAATTAACCAAAGGCTCAGCGTGCAGTGCCGGAACCAGATTAGGGCCTGAAGCCATCCTGCGGTGTTGCGGCCAGCTCAAAAGAAAGCGAGTTGAAGAAAGGAGCTCAGGGGCACTGTAATTCACAAACCTGCAGAGTTATAAATGACAGCTATCGTCCAAAAATATACTGAAGTAAGGCTGCCAAGAGGACTTGAAAGCGGGGCAGAATTGCAGGAAACCGATTTCAGGAGGTAGACTGGAATTGCATTGAAAGCATAGGAAAAGAGGCAGAACGTCCACAATGATGCACTTGGCCAAAAAGGGCGTATGCGTTTTTTCCTGAATATATTCAGGAAAAAACGCATACGCCCTTTTTGGCCAACCAAGCAAGCTTGCAAAGGAAATCTGCACTACAATGAAGTCTCACTTCCCCCCGATCAAAAGGGCCATCTGAAAAAAGTGTAAAATCCAGAAAGGCAGGACAGGCCATGGAGAACTGGGAGCCTTGTTATGCTGATGGGCGGGATGTAAATTGCCAACAGACACTCGGGAGAAGTGTATGGTGTTTCCTGAAACATCTAAAAAACAAAGCAACAGAGCCTAGGGCACTTCCACTTATGGTCCTATAGCTTAGGGAAATTAAAATCAAAAACACACAGCCACCCCAAAGTTTGGGAAGCCTCTGTTTACAAGAACCTCGTTTACAGTACAAGTTCAACATCGCAGAAAGTGAAAAATGGATAAAGAAGTTGTGGTATTTACTTACAAAGCAATATCACTCAGCAATGAAATCTATGTCATCAGGCCCTTAGCAGCACAATGAGTGGATTCAGGTATGATGATTCTAACTGAAATAAGTCACACAGAAAAAGAAACATCATAAGATATCAGTAATACACGGAATGTAAACTTGGCTACACAGGAACTGAATTACAGAACAGAACAGGGTCTCAAATTTAGAAAACCAACTTATGCTTGCTTAAGGGGAAAGGTGAGTTGGGGTGCTGCATAAAACCAGAGATTGAAATGAGCACAGATAAAGTTCCTTAAGCCAAATATGGAATAGACAAGAGCTACTCGTTGCTCAACGAAATGGACTCAACACCGCATATTAAACGCCTAAGAATGTACCTGACTAGTCAGTATCTTAAAACCTATGGATTGCTATGTCTCCGAAAGAGAATCAAGCATGTGTACAGGGGCATAAACGCAGCAGTGATAGGATTGGAGAGGTTCGGTGAGCAAATGAAGACCCTTTGCAGTCATATTGCATGGTACCCATTCCACGGGTTTCAACTACCCAGGTTTAAGGTATTCTTCCTTCAGGAAAAACATGCATGTGGAACCTAGAGTATGATCAACCATGTGATCGGGAGACGTGTTCAAATATGTCTCAGTTTTCGTACCCTGGTACTCGGGTGCAACATTCCAGACGCTTTACTAACACCCTCCCGACTTGGAGAGTCAGTCCCTTTAACCTCCTGTTTGGCCCAGTTTGCAATTTCTGCGGAAGATGAACAGGAATAGCGAGAACCAATGAGAGACTAGCTGGAGGTGTCTGGACGGGCAAATTTAACTCTCATTTCCCACCAGGAAGAGGAATTAACCAAAGGCTCAGCGTGCCGTGCCGGAACCAGATTAGGGCCTGAAGCCATCCTGCGGTGTTGCGGCCAGCTCAAAAGAAAGCGAGTTGAAGAAAGGAGCTCAGGGGCACTGTAATTCACAAACCTGCAGAGTTATAAATGACAGCTATCGTCCAAAAATATACTGAAGTAAGGCTGCCAAGAGGACTTGAAAGCGGGGCAGAATTGCAGGAAACCGATTTCAGGAGGTAGACTGGAATTGCATTGAAAGCATAGGAAAAGAGGCAGAACGTCCACAATGATGCACTTGGCCAAAAAGGGCGTATGCGTTTTTTCCTGAATATATTCAGGAAAAAACGCATACGCCCTTTTTGGCCAACCAAGCAAGCTTGCAAAGGAAATCTGCACTACAATGAAGTCTCACTTCCCCCCGGTCAAAAGGGCCATCTGAAAAAAGTGTAAAATCCAGAAAGGCAGGACAGGCCATGGAGAACTGGGAGCCTTGTTATGCTGATGGGCGGGATGTAAATTGCCAACAGACACTCGGGAGAAGTGTATGGTGTTTCCTGAAACATCTAAAAAACAAAGCAACAGAGCCTAGGGCACTTCCACTTATGGTCCTATAGCTTAGGGAAATTAAAATCAAAAAGACACAGCCACCCCAAAGTTTGGGACGCCTCTGTTTACAAGAACCTCGTTTACAGTACAAGTTCAACATCGCAGAAAGTGAAAAATGGATAAAGAAGTTGTGGTATTTACTTACAAAGCAATATCACTCAGCAATGAAATCTATGTCATCAGGCCCTTAGCAGCACAATGAGTGGATTCAGGTATGATGATTCTAACTGAAATAAGTCACACAGAAAAAGAAACATCATAAGATATCAGTAATACACGGAATGTAAACTTGGCTACACAGGAACTGAATTACAGAACAGAACAGGGTCTCAAATTTGGAAAACCAACTTATGCTTGCTTAAGGGGAAAGGTGAGTTGGGGTGCTGCATAAAACCAGAGATTGAAATGAACACAGATAAAGTTCCTTAAGCCAAATATGGAATAGACAAGAGCTACTCCTTGCTCAACGAAATGGACTCAACACCGCATATTAAATGCCTAAGAATGTACCTGACTAGTAAGTATCTTAAAACCTATGGATTGCTATGTCTCCGAAAGAGAATCAAGCATGTGTACAGGGGCATAAACGCAGCAGTGATAGGATTGGAGAGGTTCGGTGAGCAAATGAAGACCCTTTGAAGTCATATTGCATGGTACCCATTCCACGGGTTTCAACTACCCAGGTTTAAGGTATTCTTCCTTCAGCTAAAACATGCATGTGGAACCTAGAGTCTGATCAACCATGTGATCGGGAGACGTGTTCAAATATGTCTCAGTTTTCGTACCCTGGTACTCAGGTGCAACATTCCAGACACTTTACTAACACCCTCCCGACTTGGAGAGTCAGTCCCTTTAACCTCCTGTTTGGCCCAGTTTGCAATTTCTGCGGAAGATGAACAGGAATAGCGAGAACCAATGAGAGACTAGCTGGAGGTGTCTGGACGGGCAAATTTAACTCTCATTTCCCACCAGGAAGAGGAATTAACCAAAGGCTCAGCGTGCCGTGCCGGAACCAGATTAGGGCCTGAAGCCATCCTGCGGTGTTGCGGCCAGCTCAAAAGAAAGCGAGTTGAAGAAAGGAGCTCAGGGGCACTGTAATTCACAAACCTGCAGAGTTATAAATGACAGCTATCGTCCAAAAATATACTGAAGTAAGGCTGCCAAGAGGACTTGAAAGCGGGGCAGAATTGCAGGAAACCGATTTCAGGAGGTAGACTGGAATTGCATTGAAAGCATAGGAAAAGAGGCAGAACGTCCACAATGATGCACTTGGCCAAAAAGGGCGTATGCGTTTTTTCCTGAATATATTCAGGAAAAAACGCATACGCCCTTTTTGGCCAACCAAGCAAGCTTGCAAAGGAAATCTGCACTACAATGAAGTCTCACTTCCCCCCGGTCAAAAGGGCCATCTGAAAAAAGTGTAAAATCCAGAAAGACAGGACAGGCCATGGAGAACTGGGAGCCTTGTTATGCTGATGGGCGGGATGTAAATTGCCAACAGACACTCGGGAGAAGTGTATGGTGTTTCCTGAAACATCTAAAAAACAAAGCAACAGAGCCTAGGGCACTTCCACTTATGGTCCTATAGCTTAGGGAAATTAAAATCAAAAAGACACAGCCACCCCAAAGTTTGGGACGCCTCTGTTTACAAGAACCTCATTTACAGTACAAGTTCAACATCGCAGAAAGTGAAAAATGGATAAAGAAGTTGTGGTATTTACTTACAAAGCAATATCACTCAGCAATGAAATCTATGTCATCAGGCCCTTAGCAGCACAATGAGTGGATTCAGGTATGATGATTCTAACTGAAATAAGTCACACAGAAAAAGAAACATCATAAGATATCAGTAATACATGGAATGTAAACTTGGCTACACAGGAACTGAATTACAGAACAGAACAGGGTCTCAAATTTAGAAAACCAACTTATGCTTGCTTAAGGGGAAAGGTGAGTTGGGGTGCTGCATAAAACCAGAGATTGAAATGAGCACAGATAAAGTTCCTTAAGCCAAATATGGAATAGACAAGAGCTACTCCTTGCTCAACGAAATGGACTCAACACCGCATATTAAACGCCTAAGAATGTACCTGACTAGTAAGTATCTTAAAACCTATGGATTGCTATGTCTCTGAAAGAGAATCAAGCATGTGTACAGGGGCATAAACGCAGCAGTGATAGGATTGGAGAGGTTCGGTGAGCAAATGAAGACCCTTTGAAGTCATATTGCATGGTACCCATTCCACGGGTTTCAACTACCCAGGTTTAAGGTATTCTTCCTTCAGCTAAAACATGCATGTGGAACCTAGAGTATGATCAACCATGTGATCGGGAAACGTGTTCAAATATGTCTCAGTTTTCGTACCCTGGTACTCGGGTGCAACATTCCAGACGCTTTACTAACACCCTCCCGACTTGGAGAGTCAGTCCCTTTAACCTCCTGTTTGGCCCAGTTTGCAATTTCTGCGGAAGATGAACAGGAATAGCGAGAACCAATGAGAGACTAGCTGGAGGTGTCTGGACGGGCAAATTTAACTCTCATTTCCCACCAGGAAGAGGAATTAACCAAAGGCTCAGCGTGCCGTGCCGGAACCAGATTAGGGCCTGAAGCCATCCTGCGGTGTTGCGGCCAGGTCACAAGAAAGCGAGTTGAAGAAAGGAGCTCAGGGGCACTGTAATTCACAAACCTGCAGAGTTATAAATGACAGCTATCGTCCAAAAATATACTGAAGTAAGGCTGCCAAGAGGACTTGAAAGCGGGGCAGAATTGCAGGAAACCGATTTCAGGAGGTAGACTGGAATTGCATTGAAAGCATAGGAAAAGAGGCAGAACGTCCACAATGATGCACTTGGCCAAAAAGGGCGTATGCGTTTTTTCCTGAATATATTCAGGAAAAAACGCATACGCCCTTTTTGGCCAACCAAGCAAGCTTGCAAAGGAAATCTGCACTACAATGAAGTCTCACTTCCCCCCAGTCAAAAGGGCCATCTGAAAAAAGTGTAAAATCCAGAAAGACAGGACAGGCCATGGAGAACTGGGAGCCTTGTTATGCTGATGGGCGGGATGTAAATTGCCAACAGACACTCGGGAGAAATGTATGGTGTTTCCTGAAACATCTAAAAAACAAAGCAACAGAGCCTAGGGCACTTCCACTTATGGTCCTATAGCTTAGGGAAATTAAAATCAAAAAGACACAGCCACCCCAAAGTTTGGGACGCCTCTGTTTACAAGAACCTCATTTACAGTACAAGTTCAACATCGCAGAAAGTGAAAAATGGATAAAGAAGTTGTGGTATTTACTTACAAAGCAATATCACTCAGCAATGAAATCTATGTCATCAGGCCCTTAGCAGCACAATGAGTGGATTCAGGTATGATGATTCTAACTGAAATAAGTCACACAGAAAAAGAAACATCATAAGATATCAGTAATACACGGAATGTAAACTTGGCTACACAGGAACTGAATTACAGAACAGAACAGGGTCTCAAATTTAGAAAACTAACTTATGCTTGCTTAAGGGTAAAGGTGAGTTGGGGTGCTGCATAAAACCAGAGATTGAAATGAGCACAGATAAAGTTCCTTAAGCCAAATATGGAATAGACAAGAGCTACTCCTTGCTCAACGAAATGGACTCAACACCGCATATTAAACGCCTAAGAATGTACCTGACTAGTAAGTATCTTAAAACCTATGGATTGCTATGTCTCTGAAAGAGAATCAAGCATGTGTACAGGGGCATAAACGCAGCAGTGATAGGATTGGAGAGGTTCGGTGAGCAAATGAAGACCCTTTGAAGTCATATTGCATGGTACCCATTCCACGGGTTTCAACTACCCAGGTTTAAGGTATTCTTCCTTCAGCTAAAACATGCATGTGGAACCTAGAGTATGATCAACCATGTGATCGGGAAACGTGTTCAAATATGTCTCAGTTTTCGTACCCTGGTACTCGGGTGCAACATTCCAGACGCTTTACTAACACCCTCCCGACTTGGAGAGTCAGTCCCTTTAACCTCCTGTTTGGCCCAGTTTGCAATTTCTGCGGAAGATGAACAGGAATAGCGAGAACCAATGAGAGACTAGCTGGAGGTGTCTGGACGGGCAAATTTAACTCTCATTTCCCACCAGGAAGAGGAATTAACCAAAGGCTCAGCGTGCCGTGCCGGAACCAGATTAGGGCCTGAAGCCATCCTGCGGTGTTGCGGCCAGGTCACAAGAAAGCGAGTTGAAGAAAGGAGCTCAGGGGCACTGTAATTCACAAACCTGCAGAGTTATAAATGACAGCTATCGTCCAAAAATATACTGAAGTAAGGCTGCCAAGAGGACTTGAAAGCGGGGCAGAATTGCAGGAAACCGATTTCAGGAGGTAGACTGGAATTGCATTGAAAGCATAGGAAAAGAGGCAGAACGTCCACAATGATGCACTTGGCCAAAAAGGGCGTATGCGTTTTTTCCTGAATATATTCAGGAAAAAACGCATACGCCCTTTTTGGCCAACCAAGCAAGCTTGCAAAGGAAATCTGCACTACAATGAAGTCTCACTTCCCCCCGGTCAAAAGGGCCATCTGAAAAAAGTGTAAAATCCAGAAAGACAGGACAGGCCATGGAGAACTGGGAGCCTTGTTATGCTGATGGGCGGGATGTAAATTGCCAACAGACACTCGGGAGAAATGTATGGTGTTTCCTGAAACATCTAAAAAACAAAGCAACAGAGCCTAGGGCACTTCCACTTATGGTCCTATAGCTTAGGGAAATTAAAATCAAAAAGACACAGCCACCCCAAAGTTTGGGACGCCTCTGTTTACAAGAACCTCATTTACAGTACAAGTTCAACATCGCAGAAAGTGAAAAATGGATAAAGAAGTTGTGGTATTTACTTACAAAGCAATATCACTCAGCAATGAAATCTATGTCATCAGGCCCTTAGCAGCACAATGAGTGGATTCAGGTATGATGATTCTAACTGAAATAAGTCACACAGAAAAAGAAACATCATAAGATATCAGTAATACACGGAATGTAAACTTGGCTACACAGGAACTGAATTACAAAACAGAACAGGGTCTCAAATTTAGAAAACCAACTTATGCTTGCTTAAGGGTAAAGGTGAGTTGGGGTGCTGCATAAAACCAGAGATTGAAATGAGCACAGATAAAGTTCCTTAAGCCAAATATGGAATAGACAAGAGCTACTCCTTGCTCAACGAAATGGACTCAACACCGCATATTAAATGCCTAAGAATGTACCTGACTAGTAAGTATCTTAAAACCTATGGATTGCTATGTCTCCGAAAGAGAATCAAGCATGTGTACAGGGGCATAAACGCAGCAGTGATAGGATTGGAGAGGTTCGGTGAGCAAATGAAGACCCTTTGAAGTCATATTGCATGGTACCCATTCCACGGGTTTCAACTACCCAGGTTTAAGGTATTCTTCCTTCAGCTAAAACATGCATGTGGAACCTAGAGTATGATCAACCATGTGATCGGGAGACGTGTTCAAATATGTCTCAGTTTTCGTACCCTGGTACTCGGGTGCAACATTCCAGACGCTTTACTAACACCCTCCCGACTTGGAGAGTCAGTCCCTTTAACCTCCTGTTTGGCCCAGTTTGCAATTTCTGCGGAAGATGAACAGGAATAGCGAGAACCAATGAGAGACTAGCTGGAGGTGTCTGGACGGGCAAATTTAACTCTCATTTCCCACCAGGAAGAGGAATTAACCAAAGGCTCAGCGTGCCGTGCCGGAACCAGATTAGGGCCTGAAGCCATCCTGCGGTGTTGCGGCCAGCTCAAAAGAAAGCGAGTTGAAGAAAGGAGCTCAGGGGCACTGTAATTCACAAACCTGCAGAGTTATAAATGACAGCTATCGTCCAAAAATATACTGAAGTAAGGCTGCCAAGAGGACTTGAAAGCGGGGCAGAATTGCAGGAAACCGATTTCAGGAGGTAGACTGGAATTGCATTGAAAGCATAGGAAAAGAGGCAGAACGTCCACAATGATGCACTTGGCCAAAAAGCGCGTATGCGTTTTTTCCTGAATATATTCAGGAAAAAACGCATACGCCCTTTTTGGCCAACCAAGCAAGCTTGCAAAGGAAATCTGCACTACAATGAAGTCTCACTTCCCCCCGGTCAAAAGGGCCATCTGAAAAAAGTGTAAAATCCAGAAAGACAGGACAGGCCATGGAGAACTGGGAGCCTTGTTATGCTGATGGGCGGGATGTAAATTGCCAACAGACACTCGGGAGAAGTGTATGGTGTTTCCTGAAACATCTAAAAAACAAAGCAACAGAGCCTAGGGCACTTCCACTTATGGTCCTATAGCTTAGGGAAATTAAAATCAAAAAGACACAGCCACCCCAAAGTTTGGGATGCCTCTGTTTACAAGAACCTCGTTTACAGTACAAGTTCAACATCGCAGAAAGTGAAAAATGGATAAAGAAGTTGTGGTATTTACTTACAAAGCAATATCACTCAGCAATGAAATCTATGTCATCAGGCCCTTAGCAGCACAATGAGTGGATTCAGGTATGATGATTCTAACTGAAATAAGTCACACAGAAAAAGAAACATCATAAGATATCAGTAATACACGGAATGTAAACTTGGCTACAAAGGAACTGAATTACAGAACAGAACAGGGTCTCAAATTTAGAAAACCAACTTATGCTTGCTTAAGGGGAAAGGTGAGTTGGGGTGCTGCATAAAACCAGAGATTGAAATGAGCACAGATAAAGTTCCTTAAGCCAAATATGGAATAGACAAGAGCTACTCCTTGCTCAACGAAATGGACTCAACACTGCATATTAAATGCCTAAGAATGTACCTGACTAGTAAGTATCTTAAAACCTATGGATTGCTATGTCTCCGAAAGAGAATCAAGCATGTGTACAGGGGCATAAACGCAGCAATGATAGGATTGGAGAGGTTCGGTGAGCAAATGAAGACCCTTTGAAGTCATATTGCATGGTACCCATTCCACGGGTTTCAACTACCCAGGTTTAAGGTATTCTTCCTTCAGCTAAAACATGCATGTGGAACCTAGAGTATGATCAACCATGTGATCGGGAGACGTGTTCAAATATGTCTCAGTTTTCGTACCCTGGTACTCGGGTGTAACATTCCAGACGCTTTACTAACACCCTCCCGACTTGGAGAGTCAGTCCCTTTAACCTCCTGTTTGGCCCAGTTTGCAATTTCTGCGGAAGATGAACAGGAATAGCGAGAACCAATGAGAGACTAGCTGGAGGTGTCTGGACGGGCAAATTTAACTCTCATTTCCCACCAGGAAGAGGAATTAACCAAAGGCTCAGCGTGCCGTGCCGGAACCAGATTAGGGCCTGAAGCCATCCTGCGGTGTTGCGGCCAGCTCAAAAGAAAGCGAGTTGAAGAAAGGAGCTCAGGGGCACTGTAATTCACAAACCTGCAGAGTTATAAATGACAGCTATCGTCCAAAAATATACTGAAGTAAGGCTGCCAAGAGGACTTGAAAGCGGGGCAGAATTGCAGGAAACCGATTTCAGGAGGCAGACTGGAATTGCATTGAAAGCATAGGAAAAGAGGCAGAACGTCCACAATGATGCACTTGGCCAAAAAGTGCGTATGCGTTTTTTCCTGAATATATTCAGGAAAAAACGCATACGCCCTTTTTGGCCAACCAAGCAAGCTTGCAAAGGAAATCTGCACTACAATGAAGTCTCACTTCCCCCCGGTCAAAAGGGCCATCTGAAAAAAGTGTAAAATCCAGAAAGACAGGACACGCAATGGAGAACTGGGAGCCTTGTTATGCTGATGGGCGGGATGTAAATTGCCAACAGACACTCGGGAGAAGTGTATGGTGTTTCCTGAAACATCTAAAAAACAAAGCAACAGAGCCTAGGGCACTTCCACTTATGGTCCTATAGCTTAGGGAAATTAAAATCAAAAAGACACAGCCACCCCAAAGTTTGGGACGCCTCTGTTTACAAGAACCTCGTTTACAGTACAAGTTCAACATCGCAGAAAGTGAAAAATGGATAAAGAAGTTGTGGTATTTACTTACAAAGCAATATCACTCAGCAATGAAATCTATGTCATCAGGCCCTTAGCAGCACAATGAGTGGATTCAGGTATGATGATTCTAACTGAAATAAGTCACACAGAAAAAGAAACATCATAAGATATCAGTAATACACGGAATATAAACTTGGCTACACAGGAACTGAATTACAGAACAGAACAGGGTCTCAAATTTAGAAAACCAACTTATGCTTGCTTAAGGGGAAAGGTGAGTTGGGGTGCTGCATAAAACCAGAGATTGAAATGAGCACAGATAAAGTTCCTTAAGCCAAATATGGAATAGACAAGAGCTACTCCTTGCTCAACGAAATGGACTCAACACCGCATATTAAATGCCTAAGAATGTACCTGACTAGTAAGTATCTTAAAACCTATGGATTGCTATGTCTCCAAAAGAGAATCAAGCATGTGTACAGGGGCATAAACGCAGCAGTGATAGGATTGGAGAGGTTCGGTGAGCAAATGAAGACCCTTTGAAGTCATATTGCATGGTACCCATTCCACGGGTTTCAACTACCCAGGTTTAAGGTATTCTTCCTTCAGCTAAAACATGCATGTGGAACCTAGAGTATGATCAACCATGTGATCGGGAGACGTGTTCAAATATGTCTCAGTTTTCGTACCCTGGTACTCGGGTGCAACATTCCAGACGCTTTACTAACACCCTCCCGACTTGGAGAGTCAGTCCCTTTAACCTCCTGTTTGGCCCAGTTTGCAATTTCTGCGGAAGATGAACAGGAATAGCGAGAACCAATGAGAGACTAGCTGGAGGTGTCTGGACGGGCAAATTTAACTCTCATATCCCACCAGGAAGAGGAATTAACCAAAGGCTCAGCGTGCCGTGCCGGAACCAGATTAGGGCCTGAAGCCATCCTGCGGTGTTGCGGCCAGCTCAAAAGAAAGCGAGTTGAAGAAAGGAGCTCAGGGGCACTGTAATTCACAAACCTGCAGAGTTATAAATGACAGCTATCGTCCAAAAATATACTGAAGTAAGGCTGCCAAGAGGACTTGAAAGCGGGGCAGAATTGCAGGAAACCGATTTCAGGAGGTAGACTGGAATTGCATTGAAAGCATAGGAAAAGAGGCAGAACGTCCACAATGATGCACTTGGCCAAAACGGGCGTATGCGTTTTTTCCTGAATATATTCAGGAAAAAACGCATACGCCCTTTTTGGCCAACCAAGCAAGCTTGCAAAGGAAATCTGCACTACAATGAAGTCTCACTTCCCCCCGGTCAAAAGGGCCATCTGAAAAAAGTGTAAAATCCAGAAAGACAGGACAGGCCATGGAGAACTGGGAGCCTTGTTATGCTGATGGGTGGGATGTAAATTGCCAACAGACACTCGGGAGAAGTGTATGGTGTTTCCTGAAACATCTAAAAAACAAAGCAACAGAGCCTAGGGCACTTCCACTTATGGTCCTATAGCTTAGGGAAATTAAAATCAAAAAGACACAGCCACCCCAAAGTTTGGGACGCCTCTGTTTACAAGAACCTCGTTTACAGTACAAGTTCAACATCGCAGAAAGTGAAAAATGGATAAAGAAGTTGTGGTATTTACTTACAAAACAATATCACTCAGCAATGAAATCTATGTCATCAGGCCCTTAGCAGCACAATGAGTGGATTCAGGTATGATGATTCTAACTGAAATAAGTCACACAGAAAAAGAAACATCATAAGATATCAGTAATACACGGAATGTAAACTTGGCTACACAGGAACTGAATTACAGAACAGAACATGGTCTCAAATTTAGAAAACCAACTTATGCTTGCTTAAGGGGAAAGGTGAGTTGGGGTGCTGCATAAAACCAGAGATTGAAATGAGCACAGATAAATTTCCTTAAGCCAAATATGGAATAGACAAGAGCTACTCCTTGCTCAACGAAATGGACTCAACACCGCATATTAAATGCCTAAGAATGTACCTGACTAGTAAGTATCTTAAAACCTATGGATTGCTATGTCTCCAAAAGAGAATCAAGCATGTGTACAGGGGCATAAACGCAGCAGTGATAGGATTGGAGAGGTTCGGTGAGCAAATGAAGACCCTTTGAAGTCATATTGCATGGTACCCATTCCACGGGTTTCAACTACCCAGGTTTAAGGTATTCTTCCTTCAGCTAAAACATGCATGTGGAACCTAGAGTATGATCAACCATGTGATCGGGAGACGTGTTCAAATATGTCTCAGTTTTCGTACCCTGGTCCTCGGGTGCAACATTCCAGACGCTTTACTAACACCCTCCCGACTTGGAGAGTCAGTCCCTTTAACCTCCTGTTTGGCCCAGTTTGCAATTTCTGCGGAAGATGAACAGGAATAGCGAGAACCAATGAGAGACTAGCTGGAGGTGTCTGGACGGGCAAATTTAACTCTCATTTCCCACCAGGAAGAGGAATTAACCAAAGGCTCAGCGTGCCGTGCCGGAACCAGATTAGGGCCTGAAGCCATCCTGCGGTGTTGCGGCCAGCTCAAAAGAAAGCGAGTTGAAGAAAGGAGCTCAGGGGCACTGTAATTCACAAACCTGCAGAGTTATAAATGACAGCTATCGTCCAAAAATATACTGAAGTAAGGCTGCCAAGAGGACTTGAAAGCGGGGCAGAATTGCAGGAAACCGATTTCAGGAGGCAGACTGGAATTGCATTGAAAGCATAGGAAAAGAGGCAGAACGTCCACAATGATGCACTTGGCCAAAAAGCGCGTATGCGTTTTTTCCTGAATATATTCAGGAAAAAACGCATACGCCCTTTTTGGCCAACCAAGCAAGCTTGCAAAGGAAATCTGCACTACAATGAAGTCTCACTTCCCCCCGGTCAAAAGGGCCATCTGAAAAAAGTGTAAAATCCAGAAAGGCAGGACAGGCCATGGAGAACTGGGAGCCTTGTTATGCTGATGGGCGGGATGTAAATTGCCAACAGACACTCGGGAGAAGTGTATGGTGTTTCCTGAAACATCTAAAAAACAAAGCAACAGAGCCTAGGGCACTTCCACTTATGGTCCTATAGCTTAGGGAAATTAAAATCAAAAAGACACAGCCACCCCAAACATTGGGACGCCTCTGTTTACAAGAACCTCGTTTACAGTACAAGTTCAACATCGCAGAAAGTGAAAAATGGATAAAGAAGTTGTGGTATTTACTTACAAAGCAATATCACTCAGCAATGAAATCTATGTCATCAGGCCCTTAGCAGCACAATCAGTGGATTCAGGTATGATGATTCTAACTGAAATAAGTCACACAGAAAAAGAAACATCATAAGATATCAGTAATACACGGAATGTAAACTTGGCTACACAGGAACTGAATTACAGAACAGAACAGGGTCTCAAATTTGGAAAACCAACTTATGCTTGCTTAAGGGGAAAGGTGAGTTGGGGTGCTGCATAAAACCAGAGATTGAAATGAACACAGATAAAGTTCCTTAAGCCAAATATGGAATAGACAAGAGCTACTCCTTGCTCAACGAAATGGACTCAACACCGCATATTAAATGCCTAAGAATGTACCTGACTAGTAAGTATCTTAAAACCTATGGATTGCTATGTCTCCGAAAGAGAATCAAGCATGTGTACAGGGGCATAAACGCAGCAGTGATAGGATTGGAGAGGTTCGGTGAGCAAATGAAGACCCTTTGAAGTCATATTGCATGGTACCCATTCCACGGGTTTCAACTACCCAGGTTTAAGGTATTCTTCCTTCAGCTAAAACATGCATGTGGAACCTAGAGTCTGATCAACCATGTGATCGGGAGACGTGTTCAAATATGTCTCAGTTTTCGTACCCTGGTACTCGGGTGCAACATTCCAGACACTTTACTAACACCCTCCCGACTTGGAGAGTCAGTCCCTTTAACCTCCTGTTTGGCCCAGTTTGCAATTTCTGCGGAAGATGAACAGGAATAGCGAGAACCAATGAGAGACTAGCTGGAGGTGTCTGGACGGGCAAATTTAACTCTCATTTCCCACCAGGAAGAGGAATTAACCAAAGGCTCAGCGTGCCGTGCCGGAACCAGATTAGGGCCTGAAGCCATCCTGCGGTGTTGCGGCCAGCTCAAAAGAAAGCGAGTTGAAGAAAGGAGCTCAGGGGCACTGTAATTCACAAACCTGCAGAGTTATAAATGACAGCTATCGTCCAAAAATATACTGAAGTAAGGCTGCCAAGAGGACTTGAAAGCGGGGCAGAATTGCAGGAAACCGATTTCAGGAGGTAGACTGGAATTGCATTGAAAGCATAGGAAAAGAGGCAGAACGTCCACAATGATGCACTTGGCCAAAAAGGGCGTATGCGTTTTTTCCTGAATATATTCAGGAAAAAACGCATACGCCCTTTTTGGCCAACCAAGCAAGCTTGCAAAGGAAATCTGCACTACAATGAAGTCTCACTTCCCCCCGGTCAAAAGGGCCATCTGAAAAAAGTGTAAAATCCAGAAAGACAGGACAGGCCATGGAGAACTGGGAGCCTTGTTATGCTGATGGGCGGGATGTAAATTGCCAACAGACACTCGGGAGAAATGTATGGTGTTTCCTGAAACATCTAAAAAACAAAGCAACAGAGCCTAGGGCACTTCCACTTATGGTCCTATAGCTTAGGGAAATTAAAATCAAAAAGACACAGCCACCCCAAAGTTTGGGACGCCTCTGTTTACAAGAACCTCATTTACAGTACAAGTTCAACATCGCAGAAAGTGAAAAATGGATAAAGAAGTTGTGGTATTTACTTACAAAGCAATATCACTCAGCAATGAAATCTATGTCATCAGGCCCTTAGCAGCACAATGAGTGGATTCAGGTATGATGATTCTAACTGAAATAAGTCACACAGAAAAAGAAACATCATAAGATATCAGTAATACACGGAATGTAAACTTGGCTACACAGGAACTGAATTACAGAACAGAACAGGGTCTCAAATTTAGAAAACCAACTTATGCTTGCTTAAGGGTAAAGGTGAGTTGGGGTGCTGCATAAAACCAGAGATTGAAATGAACACAGATAAAGTTCCTTAAGCCAAATATGGAATAGACAAGAGCTACTCCTTGCTCAACGAAATGGACTCAACACCGCATATTAAATGCCTAAGAATGTACCTGACTAGTAAGTATCTTAAAACCTATGGATTGCTATGTCTCCGAAAGAGAATCAAGCATGTGTACAGGGGCATAAACGCAGCAGTGATAGGATTGGAGAGGTTCGGTGAGCAAATGAAGACCCTTTGAAGTCATATTGCATGGTACCCATTCCACGGGTTTCAACTACCCAGGTTTAAGGTATTCTTCCTTCAGCTAAAACATGCATGTGGAACCTAGAGTATGATCAACCATGTGATCGGGAGACGTGTTCAAATATGTCTCAGTTTTCGTACCCTGGTACTCGGGTGCAACATTCCAGACGCTTTACTAACACCCTCCCGACTTGGAGAGTCAGTCCCTTTAACCTCCTGTTTGGCCCAGTTTGCAATTTCTGTGGAAGATGAACAGGAATAGCGAGAACCAATGAGAGACTAGCTGGAGGTGTCTGGACGGGCAAATTTAACTCTCATTTCCCACCAGGAAGAGGAATTAACCAAAGGCTCAGCGTGCCGTGCCGGAACCAGATTAGGGCCTGAAGCCATCCTGCGGTGTTGCGGCCAGCTCAAAAGAAAGCGAGTTGAAGAAAGGAGCTCAGGGGCACTGTAATTCACAAACCTGCAGAGTTATAAATGACAGCTATCGTCCAAAAATATACTGAAGTAAGGCTGCCAAGAGGACTTGAAAGCGGGGCAGAATTGCAGGAAACCGATTTCAGGAGGTAGACTGGAATTGCATTGAAAGCATAGGAAAAGAGGCAGAACGTCCACAATGATGCACTTGGCCAAAAAGGGCGTATGCGTTTTTTCCTGAATATATTCAGGAAAAAACGCATACGCCCTTTTTGGCCAACCAAGCAAGCTTGCAAAGGAAATCTGCACTACAATGAAGTCTCACTTCCCCCCGGTCAAAAGGGCCATCTGAAAAAAGTGTAAAATCCAGAAAGGCAGGACAGGCCATGGAGAACTGGGAGCCTTGTTATGCTGATGGGCGGGATGTAAATTGCCAACAGACACTCGGGAGAAGTGTATGGTGTTTCCTGAAACATCTAAAAAACAAAGCAACAGAGCCTAGGGCACTTCCACTTATGGTCCTATAGCTTAGGGAAATTAAAATCAAAAAGACACAGCCACCCCAAAGTTTGGGACGCCTCTGTTTACAAGAACCTCGTTTACAGTACAAGTTCAACATCGCAGAAAGTGAAAAATGGATAAAGAAGTTGTGGTATTTACTTACAAAGCAATATCACTCAGCAATGAAATCTATGTCATCAGGCCCTTAGCAGCACAATGAGTGGATTCAGGTATGATGATTCTAACTGAAATAAGTCACACAGAAAAAGAAACATCATAAGATATCAGTAATACACGGAATGTAAACTTGGCTACACAGGAACTGAATTACAAAACAGAACAGGGTCTCAAATTTAGAAAACCAACTTATGCTTGCTTAAGGGGAAAGGTGAGTTGGGGTGCTGCATAAAACCAGAGATTGAAATGAGCACAGATAAAGTTCCTTAAGCCAAATATGGAATAGACAAGAGCTACTCCTTGCTCAACGAAATGGACTCAACACCGCATATTAAATGCCTAAGAATGTACCTGACTAGTAAGTATCTTAAAACCTATGGATTGCTATGTCTCCGAAAGAGAATCAAGCATGTGTACAGGGGCATAAACGCAGCAGTGATAGGATTGGAGAGGTTCGGTGAGCAAATGAAGACCCTTTGAAGTCATATTGCATGGTACCCATTCCACGGGTTTCAACTACCCAGGTTTAAGGTATTCTTCCTTCAGCTAAAACATGCATGTGGAACCTAGAGTATGATCAACCATGTGATCGGGAGACGTGTTCAAATATGTCTCAGTTTTCGTACCCTGGTACTCGGGTGCAACATTCCAGACGCTTTACTAACACCCTCCCGACTTGGAGAGTCAGTCCCTTTAACCTCCTGTTTGGCCCAGTTTGCAATTTCTGCGGAAGATGAACAGGAATAGCGAGAACCAATGAGAGACTAGCTGGAGGTGTCTGGACGGGCAAATTTAACTCTCATTTCCCACCAGGAAGAGGAATTAACCAAAGGCTCAGCGTGCCGTGCCGGAACCAGATTAGGGCCTGAAGCCATCCTGCGGTGTTGCGGCCAGCTCAAAAGAAAGCGAGTTGAAGAAAGGAGCTCAGGGGCACTGTAATTCACAAACCTGCAGAGTTATAAATGACAGCTATCGTCCAAAAATATACTGAAGTAAGGCTGCCAAGAGGACTTGAAAGCGGGGCAGAATTGCAGGAAACCGATTTCAGGAGGTAGACTGGAATTGCATTGAAAGCATAGGAAAAGAGGCAGAACGTCCACAATGATGCACTTGGCCAAAAAGGGCGTATGCGTTTTTTCCTGAATATATTCAGGAAAAAACGCATACGCCCTTTTTGGCCAACCAAGCAAGCTTGCAAAGGAAATCTGCACTACAATGAAGTCTCACTTCCCCCCGGTCAAAAGGGCCATCTGAAAAAAGTGTAAAATCCAGAAAGGCAGGACAGGCCATGGAGAACTGGGAGCCTTGTTATGCTGATGGGCGGGATGTAAATTGCCAACAGACACTCGGGAGAAGTGTATGGTGTTTCCTGAAACATCTAAAAAACAAAGCAACAGAGCCTAGGGCACTTCCACTTATGGTCCTATAGCTTAGGGAAATTAAAATCAAAAAGACACAGCCACCCCAAAGTTTGGGACGCCTCTGTTTACAAGAACCTCGTTTACAGTACAAGTTCAACATCGCAGAAAGTGAAAAATGGATAAAGAAGTTGTGGTATTTACTTACAAAGCAATATCACTCAGCAATGAAATCTATGTCATCAGGCCCTTAGCAGCACAATGAGTGGATTCAGGTATGATGATTCTAACTGAAATAAGTCACACAGAAAAAGAAACATCATAAGATATCAGTAATACACGGAATGTAAACTTGGCTACACAGGAACTGAATTACAAAACAGAACAGGGTCTCAAATTTAGAAAACCAACTTATGCTTGCTTAAGGGTAAAGGTGAGTTGGGGTGCTGCATAAAACCAGAGATTGAAATGAGCACAGATAAAGTTCCTTAAGCCAAATATGGAATAGACAAGAGCTACTCCTTGCTCAACGAAATGGACTCAACACCGCATATTAAATGCCTAAGAATGTACCTGACTAGTAAGTATCTTAAAACCTATGGATTGCTATGTCTCCGAAAGAGAATCAAGCATGTGTACAGGGGCATAAACGCAGCAGTGATAGGATTGGAGAGGTTCGGTGAGCAAATGAAGACCCTTTGAAGTCATATTGCATGGTACCCATTCCACGGGTTTCAACTACCCAGGTTTAAGGTATTCTTCCTTCAGCTAAAACATGCATGTGGAACCTAGAGTATGATCAACCATGTGATCGGGAGACGTGTTCAAATATGTCTCAGTTTTCGTACCCTGGTACTCGGGTGCAACATTCCAGACGCTTTACTAACACCCTCCCGACTTGGAGAGTCAGTCCCTTTAACCTCCTGTTTGGCCCAGTTTGCAATTTCTGCGGAAGATGAACAGGAATAGCGAGAACCAATGAGAGACTAGCTGGAGGTGTCTGGACGGGCAAATTTAACTCTCATTTCCCACCAGGAAGAGGAATTAACCAAAGGCTCAGCGTGCCGTGCCGGAACCAGATTAGGGCCTGAAGCCATCCTGCGGTGTTGCGGCCAGCTCAAAAGAAAGCGAGTTGAAGAAAGGAGCTCAGGGGCACTGTAATTCACAAACCTGCAGAGTTATAAATGACAGCTATCGTCCAAAAATATACTGAAGTAAGGCTGCCAAGAGGACTTGAAAGCGGGGCAGAATTGCAGGAAACCGATTTCAGGAGGTAGACTGGAATTGCATTGAAAGCATAGGAAAAGAGGCAGAACGTCCACAATGATGCACTTGGCCAAAAAGGGCGTATGCGTTTTTTCCTGAATATATTCAGGAAAAAACGCATACGCCCTTTTTGGCCAACCAAGCAAGCTTGCAAAGGAAATCTGCACTACAATGAAGTCTCACTTCCCCCCGGTCAAAAGGGCCATCTGAAAAAAGTGTAAAATCCAGAAAGACAGGACAGGCCATGGAGAACTGGGAGCCTTGTTATGCTGATGGGCGGGATGTAAATTGCCAACAGACACTCGGGAGAAGTGTATGGTGTTTCCTGAAACATCTAAAAAACAAAGCAACAGAGCCTAGGGCACTTCCACTTATGGTCCTATAGCTTAGGGAAATTAAAATCAAAAAGACACAGCCACCCCAAAGTTTGGGACGCCTCTGTTTACAAGAACCTCGTTTACAGTACAAGTTCAACATCGCAGAAAGTGAAAAATGGATAAAGAAGTTGTGGTATTTACTTACAAAGCAATATCACTCAGCAATGAAATCTATGTCATCAGGCCCTTAGCAGCACAATGAGTGGATTCAGGTATGATGATTCTAACTGAAATAAGTCACACAGAAAAAGAAACATCATAAGATATCAGTAATACACGGAATGTAAACTTGGCTACAAAGGAACTGAATTACAGAACAGAACAGGGTCTCAAATTTAGAAAACCAACTTATGCTTGCTTAAGGGGAAAGGTGAGTTGGGGTGCTGCATAAAACCAGAGATTGAAATGAGCACAGATAAAGTTCCTTAAGCCAAATATGGAATAGACAAGAGCTACTCCTTGCTCAACGAAATGGACTCAACACTGCATATTAAATGCCTAAGAATGTACCTGACTAGTAAGTATCTTAAAACCTATGGATTGCTATGTCTCCGAAAGAGAATCAAGCATGTGTACAGGGGCATAAACGCAGCAGTGATAGGATTGGAGAGGTTCGGTGAGCAAATGAAGACCCTTTGAAGTCATATTGCATGGTACCCATTCCACGGGTTTCAACTACCCAGGTTTAAGGTATTCTTCCTTCAGCTAAAACATGCATGTGGAACCTAGAGTATGATCAACCATGTGATCGGGAGACGTGTTCAAATATGTCTCAGTTTTCGTACCCTGGTACTCGGGTGTAACATTCCAGACGCTTTACTAACACCCTCCCGACTTGGAGAGTCAGTCCCTTTAACCTCCTGTTTGGCCCAGTTTGCAATTTCTGCGGAAGATGAACAGGAATAGCGAGAACCAATGAGAGACTAGCTGGAGGTGTCTGGACGGGCAAATTTAACTCTCATTTCCCACCAGGAAGAGGAATTAACCAAAGGCTCAGCGTGCCGTGCCGGAACCAGATTAGGGCCTGAAGCCATCCTGCGGTGTTGCGGCCAGCTCAAAAGAAAGCGAGTTGAAGAAAGGAGCTCAGGGGCACTGTAATTCACAAACCTGCAGAGTTATAAATGACAGCTATCGTCCAAAAATATACTGAAGTAAGGCTGCCAAGAGGACTTGAAAGCGGGGCAGAATTGCAGGAAACCGATTTCAGGAGGCAGACTGGAATTGCATTGAAAGCATAGGAAAAGAGGCAGAACGTCCACAATGATGCACTTGGCCAAAAAGTGCGTATGCGTTTTTTCCTGAATATATTCAGGAAAAAACGCATACGCCCTTTTTGGCCAACCAAGCAAGCTTGCAAAGGAAATCTGCACTACAATGAAGTCTCACTTCCCCCCGGTCAAAAGGGCCATCTGAAAAAAGTGTAAAATCCAGAAAGGCAGGACAGGCCATGGAGAACTGGGAGCCTTGTTATGCTGATGGGCGGGATGTAAATTGCCAACAGACACTCGGGAGAAGTGTATGGTGTTTCCTGAAACATCTAAAAAACAAAGCAACAGAGCCTAGGGCACTTCCACTTATGGTCCTATAGCTTAGGGAAATTAAAATCAAAAAGACACAGCCACCCCAAAGTTTGGGACGCCTCTGTTTACAAGAACCTCGTTTACAGTACAAGTTCAACATCGCAGAAAGTGAAAAATGGATAAAGAAGTTGTGGTATTTACTTACAAAGCAATATCACTCAGCAATGAAATCTATGTCATCAGGCCCTTAGCAGCACAATGAGTGGATTCAGGTATGATGATTCTAACTGAAATAAGTCACACAGAAAAAGAAACATCATAAGATATCAGTAATACACGGAATATAAACTTGGCTACACAGGAACTGAATTACAGAACAGAACAGGGTCTCAAATTTAGAAAACCAACTTATGCTTGCTTAAGGGGAAAGGTGAGTTGGGGTGCTGCATAAAACCAGAGATTGAAATGAGCACAGATAAAGTTCCTTAAGCCAAATATGGAATAGACAAGAGCTACTCCTTGCTCAACGAAATGGACTCAACACCGCATATTAAATGCCTAAGAATGTACCTGACTAGTAAGTATCTTAAAACCTATGGATTGCTATGTCTCCAAAAGAGAATCAAGCATGTGTACAGGGGCATAAACGCAGCAGTGATAGGATTGGAGAGGTTCGGTGAGCAAATGAAGACCCTTTGAAGTCATATTGCATGGTACCCATTCCACGGGTTTCAACTACCCAGGTTTAAGGTATTCTTCCTTCAGCTAAAACATGCATGTGGAACCTAGAGTATGATCAACCAGGTGATCGGGAGACGTGTTCAAATATGTCTCAGTTTTCGTACCCTGGTACTCGGGTGTAACATTCCAGACGCTTTACTAACACCCTCCCGACTTGGAGAGTCAGTCCCTTTAACCTCCTGTTTGGCCCAGTTTGCAATTTCTGCGGAAGATGAACAGGAATAGCGAGAACCAATGAGAGACTAGCTGGAGGTGTCTGGACGGGCAAATTTAACTCTCATTTCCCACCAGGAAGAGGAATTAACCAAAGGCTCAGCGTGCCGTGCCGGAACCAGATTAGGGCCTGAAGCCATCCTGCGGTGTTGCGGCCAGCTCAAAAGAAAGCGAGTTGAAGAAAGGAGCTCAGGGGCACTGTAATTCACAAACCTGCAGAGTTATAAATGACAGCTATCGTCCAAAAATATACTGAAGTAAGGCTGCCAAGAGGACTTGAAAGCGGGGCAGAATTGCAGGAAACCGATTTCAGGAGGTAGACTGGAATTGCATTGAAAGCATAGGAAAAGAGGCAGAACGTCCACAATGATGCACTTGGCCAAAAAGTGCGTATGCGTTTTTTCCTGAATATATTCAGGAAAAAACGCATACGCCCTTTTTGGCCAACCAAGCAAGCTTGCAAAGGAAATCTGCACTACAATGAAGTCTCACTTCCCCCCGGTCAAAAGGGCCATCTGAAAAAAGTGTAAAATCCAGAAAGACAGGACACGCAATGGAGAACTGGGAGCCTTGTTATGCTGATGGGCGGGATGTAAATTGCCAACAGACACTCGGGAGAAGTGTATGGTGTTTCCTGAAACATCTAAAAAACAAAGCAACAGAGCCTAGGGCACTTCCACTTATGGTCCTATAGCTTAGGGAAATTAAAATCAAAAAGACACAGCCACCCCAAAGTTTGGGACGCCTCTGTTTACAAGAACCTCGTTTACAGTACAAGTTCAACATCGCAGAAAGTGAAAAATGGATAAAGAAGTTGTGGTATTTACTTACAAAGCAATATCACTCAGCAATGAAATCTATGTCATCAGGCCCTTAGCAGCACAATGAGTGGATTCAGGTATGATGATTCTAACTGAAATAAGTCACACAGAAAAAGAAACATCATAAGATATCAGTAATACACGGAATATAAACTTGGCTACACAGGAACTGAATTACAGAACAGAACAGGGTCTCAAATTTAGAAAACCAACTTATGCTTGCTTAAGGGGAAAGGTGAGTTGGGGTGCTGCATAAAACCAGAGATTGAAATGAGCACAGATAAAGTTCCTTAAGCCAAATATGGAATAGACAAGAGCTACTCCTTGCTCAACGAAATGGACTCAACACCGCATATTAAATGCCTAAGAATGTACCTGACTAGTAAGTATCTTAAAACCTATGGATTGCTATGTCTCCAAAAGAGAATCAAGCATGTGTACAGGGGCATAAACGCAGCAGTGATAGGATTGGAGAGGTTCGGTGAGCAAATGAAGACCCTTTGAAGTCATATTGCATGGTACCCATTCCACGGGTTTCAACTACCCAGGTTTAAGGTATTCTTCCTTCAGCTAAAACATGCATGTGGAACCTAGAGTATGATCAACCATGTGATCGGGAGACGTGTTCAAATATGTCTCAGTTTTCGTACCCTGGTACTCGGGTGCAACATTCCAGACGCTTTACTAACACCCTCCCGACTTGGAGAGTCAGTCCCTTTAACCTCCTGTTTGGCCCAGTTTGCAATTTCTGCGGAAGATGAACAGGAATAGCGAGAACCAATGAGAGACTAGCTGGAGGTGTCTGGACGGGCAAATTTAACTCTCATATCCCACCAGGAAGAGGAATTAACCAAAGGCTCAGCGTGCCGTGCCGGAACCAGATTAGGGCCTGAAGCCATCCTGCGGTGTTGCGGCCAGCTCAAAAGAAAGCGAGTTGAAGAAAGGAGCTCAGGGGCACTGTAATTCACAAACCTGCAGAGTTATAAATGACAGCTATCGTCCAAAAATATACTGAAGTAAGGCTGCCAAGAGGACTTGAAAGCGGGGCAGAATTGCAGGAAACCGATTTCAGGAGGTAGACTGGAATTGCATTGAAAGCATAGGAAAAGAGGCAGAACGTCCACAATGATGCACTTGGCCAAAACGGGCGTATGCGTTTTTTCCTGAATATATTCAGGAAAAAACGCATACGCCCTTTTTGGCCAACCAAGCAAGCTTGCAAAGGAAATCTGCACTACAATGAAGTCTCACTTCCCCCCGGTCAAAAGGGCCATCTGAAAAAAGTGTAAAATCCAGAAAGACAGGACAGGCCATGGAGAACTGGGAGCCTTGTTATGCTGATGGGTGGGATGTAAATTGCCAACAGACACTCGGGAGAAGTGTATGGTGTTTCCTGAAACATCTAAAAAACAAAGCAACAGAGCCTAGGGCACTTCCACTTATGGTCCTATAGCTTAGGGAAATTAAAATCAAAAAGACACAGCCACCCCAAAGTTTGGGACGCCTCTGTTTACAAGAACCTCGTTTACAGTACAAGTTCAACATCGCAGAAAGTGAAAAATGGATAAAGAAGTTGTGGTATTTACTTACAAAACAATATCACTCAGCAATGAAATCTATGTCATCAGGCCCTTAGCAGCACAATGAGTGGATTCAGGTACGATGATTCTAACTGAAATAAGTCACACAGAAAAAGAAACATCATAAGATATCAGTAATACACGGAATGTAAACTTGGCTACACAGGAACTGAATTACAGAACAGAACAGGGTCTCAAATTTAGAAAACCAACTTATGCTTGCTTAAGGGGAAAGGTGAGTTGGGGTGCTGCATAAAACCAGAGATTGAAATGAGCACAGATAAATTTCCTTAAGCCAAATATGGAATAGACAAGAGCTACTCCTTGCTCAACGAAATGGACTCAACACCGCATATTAAATGCCTAAGAATGTACCTGACTAGTAAGTATCTTAAAACCTATGGATTGCTATGTCTCCGAAAGAGAATCAAGCATGTGTACAGGGGCATAAACGCAGCAGTGATAGGATTGGAGAGGTTCGGTGAGCAAATGAAGACCCTTTGAAGTCATATTGCATGGTACCCATTCCACGGGTTTCAACTACCCAGGTTTAAGGTATTCTTCCTTCAGCTAAAACATGCATGTGGAACCTAGAGTATGATCAACCATGTGATTGGGAGACGTGTTCAAATATGTCTCAGTTTTCGTACCCTGGTCCTCGGGTGCAACATTCCAGACGCTTTACTAACACCCTCCCGACTTGGAGAGTCAGTCCCTTTAACCTCCTGTTTGGCCCAGTTTGCAATTTCTGCGGAAGATGAACAGGAATAGCGAGAACCAATGAGAGACTAGCTGGAGGTGTCTGGACGGGCAAATTTAACTCTCATTTCCCACCAGGAAGAGGAATTAACCAAAGGCTCAGCGTGCCGTGCCGGAACCAGATTAGGGCCTGAAGCCATCCTGCAGTGTTGAGGCCAGCTCAAAAGAAAGCGAGTTGAAGAAAGGAGCTCAGGGGCACTGTAATTCACAAACCTGCAGAGTTATAAATGACAGCTATCGTCCAAAAATATACTGAAGTAAGGCTGCCAAGAGGACTTGAAAGCGGGGCAGAATTGCAGGAAACCGATTTCAGGAGGTAGACTGGAATTGCATTGAAAGCATAGGAAAAGAGGCAGAACGTCCACAATGATGTACTTGGCCATAAGGGGCGTATGCCTTTTTTCCTGAATATATTCAGGAAAAAAGGCATACGCCCCTTTTGGCCAACCAAGCAAGCTTGCAATGGAAATCTGCACTACAATGAAGTCTCACTTCCCCCCGGTCAAAAGGGCCATCTGAAAAAAGTGTAAAATCCAGAAAGGCAGGACAGGCCATGGAGAACTGGGAGCCTTGTTATGCTGATGGGCGGGATGTAAATTGCCAACAGACACTCGGGAGAAGTGTATGGTGTTTCCTGAAACATCTAAAAAACAAAGCAACAGAGCCTAGGGCACTTCCACTTATGGTCCTATAGCTTAGGGAAATTAAAATCAAAAAGACACAGCCACCCCAAAGTTTGGGACGCCTCTGTTTACAAGAACCTCGTTTACCGTACAAGTTCAATATCACAGAAAGTGAAAAATGGATAAAGAACTTGTGGTACTTACGTACAATGCAGTATCACTCAACAATGAAATCTATGTCATCAGGCCCGTAGCAGCATAATGAGTGGATTCAGGTACGATGATTCTAACTGAAATAAGTCACACAGAAAAAGAAACATCATAAGATATCAGTAATACACGGAATGTAAACTTGGCTACACAGGAACTGAATTCCAAAACAGAACAGGGTCTCAAAATTAGAAAACCAACTTATGGTTGCTTAAGGGTAAAGGTGAGTTGGGGTGCTGCATAAAACCAGACATTGAAATGAGCACAGATAAAGTTCCTTAAGCCAAATATGGAATAGCAAGAGCTACTCCTTGCTCAATGAAATGGACTCAACACCCCATATTAAACGTATAAGAATGTACCTGACTAGTAAGTATCTTAAAACCTATGGATTGCTATGTCTCCAAAAGAGAATCAAGCATGTGTACAGGGGCATAAACGCAGCAGTGATAGGATTGGAGAGGTTCAGTGAGCAAATGAAGACCCTTTGAAGTCATATTGCATGGTACCCATTCCACGGGTCTCAACTCTCCAGGTTTAAGGTATTCTTCCCTCAGCTAAAACATGCATGTGGAACCCAGAGTATGATCAACCGTGTGAACGGGAGACATGTTCAAATATGTCTCAGTTGTCCTCCCCTGGTTCTCGGGTGCAACATTCCAGACGCTTTACTAACACTCTCCGCACTTGGAGAGTCAGCACCTTTAAGCTCCTGTTTGGCCCAGTTTGCAATTTCTGCGGAAGATGAACAGGAATAGGGAGAACCAATGAGAGACTAGCTGGAGGTGTCTGGACGGGCAAATTTAACTCTCATTTCCCACCAGGAAGAGGAAATAACCAAAGGCTCAGCATGCCGTGCCGGAACCAGATTAGGGCCTGAAGCCATCCTGCGGTGTTGCGGCCAGCTCAAAAGAAAGCGAGTTGAAGAAAGGAGCTCAGGGGCACTGTAATTCACAAACCTGCAGAGTTATAAATGACAGCTATCGTCCAAAAATATACTGAAGTAAGGCTGCCAAGAGGACTTGAAAGCGGGGCAGAATTGCAGGAAACCGATTTCAGGAGGTAGACTGGAATTGCATTGAAAGCATAGGAAAAGAGGCAGAACGTCCACAATGATGCACTTGGCCAAAAAGGGCGTATGCGTTTTTTCCTGAATATATTCAGGAAAAAACGCATACGCCCTTTTTGGCCAACCAAGCAAGCTTGCAAAGGAAATCTGCACTACAATGAAGTCTCACTTCCCCCCGGTCAAAAGGGCCATCTGAAAAAAGTGTAAAATCCAGAAAGGCAGGACAGGCCATGGAGAACTGGGAGCCTTGTTATGCTGATGGGCGGGATGTAAATTGCCAACAGACACTAGGGAGAAGTGTATGGTGTTTCCTGAAACATCTAAAAAACAAAGCAACAGAGCCTAGGGCACTTCCACTTATGGTCCTATAGCTTAGGGAAATTAAAATCAAAAAGACACAGCCACCCCAAAGTTTGGGACGCCTCTGTTTACAAGAACCTCGTTTACAGTACAAGTTCAACATCGCAGAAAGTGAAAAATGGATAAAGAAGTTGTGGTATTTACTTACAAAGCAATATCACTCAGCAATGAAATCTATGTCATCAGGCCCTTAGCAGCACAATCAGTGGATTCAGGTATGATGATTCTAACTGAAATAAGTCACACAGAAAAAGAAACATCATAAGATATCAGTAATACACGGAATGTAAACTTGGCTACACAGGAACTGAATTACAGAACAGAACAGGGTCTCAAATTTAGAAAACCAACTTATGCTTGCTTAAGGGGAAAGGTGAGTTGGGGTGCTGCATAAAACCAGAGATTGAAATGAGCACAGATAAATTTCCTTAAGCCAAATATGGAATAGACAAGAGCTACTCCTTGCTCAACGAAATGGACTCAACACCGCATATTAAATGCCTAAGAATGTACCTGACTAGTAAGTATCTTAAAACCTATGGATTGCTATGTCTCCGAAAGAGAATCAAGCATGTGTACAGGGGCATAAACGCAGCAGTGATAGGATTGGAGAGGTTCGGTGAGCAAATGAAGACCCTTTGAAGTCATATTGCATAGTACCCATTCCATGGGTTTCAACTACCCAGGTTTAAGGTATTCTTCCTTCAGCTAAAACATGCATGTGGAACCTAGAGTATGATCAACCATGTGATCGGGAGACGTGTTCAAATATGTCTCAGTTTTCGTACCCTGGTACTCGGGTGCAACATTCCAGACGCTTTACTAACACCCTCCCGTCTTGGAGAGTCAGTCCCTTTAACCTCCTGTTTGGCCCAGTTTGCAATTTCTGCGGAAGATGAACAGGAATAGTGAGAACCAATGAGAGACTAGCTGGAGGTGTCTGGACGGGCAAATTTAACTCTCATTTCCCACCAGGAAGAGGAATTAACCAAAGGCTCAGCGTGCCGTGCCGGAACCAGATTAGGGCCTGAAGCCATCCTGCGGTGTTGCGGCCAGCTCAAAAGAAAGCGAGTTGAAGAAAGGAGCTCAGGGGCACTGTAATTCACAAACCTGCAGAGTTATAAATGACAGCTATCGTCCAAAAATATACTGAAGTAAGGCTGCCAAGAGGACTTGAAAGCGGGGCAGAATTGCAGGAAACCGATTTCAGGAGGTAGACTGGAATTGCATTGAAAGCATAGGAAAAGAGGCAGAACGTCCACAATGATGCACTTGGCCAAAAAGGGCGTATGCGTTTTTTCCTGAATATGTTCAGGAAAAAACGCATACGCCCTTTTTGGCCAACCAAGCAAGCTTGCAAAGGAAATCTGCACTACAATGAAGTCTCACTTCCCCCCGGTCAAAAGGGCCATCTGAAAAAAGTGTAAAATCCAGAAAGGCAGGACAGGCCATGGAGAACTGGGAGCCTTGTTATGCTGATGGGCGGGATGTAAATTGCCAACAGACACTCGGGAGAAGTGTATGGTGTTTCCTGAAACATCTAAAAAACAAAGCAACAGAGCCTAGGGCACTTCCACTTATGGTCCTATAGCTTAGGGAAATTAAATTCAAAAAGACACAGCCACCCCAAACATTGGGACGCCTCTGTTTACAAGAACCTCGTTTACAGTACAAGTTCAACATCGCAGAAAGTGAAAAATGGATAAAGAAGTTGTGGTATTTACTTACAAAGCAATATCACTCAGCAATGAAATCTATGTCATCAGGCCCTTAGCAGCACAATGAGTTGATTCAGGTATGATGATTCTAACTGAAATAAGTCACACAGAAAAAGAAACATCATAAGATATCAGTAATACACGGAATGTAAACTTGGCTACACAGGAACTGAATTACAGAACAGAACAGGGTCTCAAATTTAGAAAACCAACTTATGCTTGCTTAAGGGTAAAAGTGAGTTGGGGTGCTGCATAAAACCAGAGATTGAAATGAGCACAGATAAAGTTCCTTAAGCCAAATATGGAATAGACAAGAGCTACTCCTTGCTCAACGAAATGGACTCAACACCGCATATTAAACGCCTAAGAATGTACCTGACTAGTCAGTATCTTAAAACCTATGGATTGCTATGTCTCCGAAAGAGAATCAAGCATGTGTACAGGGGCATAAACGCAGCAGTGATAGGATTGGAGATGTTCGGTGAGCAAATGAAGACCCTTTGAAGTCATATTGCATGGTACCCATTCCACGGGTTTCAACTACCCAGTTTTAAGGTATTCTTCCTTCAGGTAAAACATGCATGTGGAACCTAGAGTATGATCAACCATGTGATCGGGAGACGTGTTCAAATATGTCTCAGTTTTCGTACCCTGGTACTCGGGTGCAACATTCCAGACGCTTTACTAACACCCTCCCGACTTGGAGAGTCAGTCCCTTCAACCTCCTGTTTGGCCCAGTTTGCAATTTCTGCGGAAGATGAACAGGAATAGTGAGAACCAATGAGAGACTAGCTGGAGGTGTCTGGACGGGCAAATTTAACTCTCATTTCCCACCAGGAAGAGGAATTAACCAAAGGCACAGCGTGCCGTGCCGGAACCAGATTAGGGCCTGAAGCCATCCTGCGGTGTTGCGGCCAGCTCAAAAGAAAGCGAGTTGAAGAAAGGAGCTCAGGGGCACTGTAATTCACAAACCTGCATAGTTATAAATGACAGCTATCGTCCAAAAATATACTGAAGTAAGGCTGCCACTAGGACTTGAAAGCGGGGCAGAATTGCAGGAAACCGATTTCAGGAGGTAGACTGGAATTGCATTGAAAGCATAGGAAAAGAGGCAGAACGTCCACAATGATGCACTTGGCCAAAAAGGGCGTATGTGTTTTTTCCTGAATATATTCAGGAAAAAACGCATACGTCCTTTTTGGCCAACCAAGCAAGCTTGCAAAGGAAATCTGCACTACAATGAAGTCTCACTTCCCCCCCGGTCAAAAGGGCCATCTGAAAAAAGTGTAAAATCCAGAAAGGCAGGACAGGCCATGGAGAACTGGGAGCCTTGTTATGCTGATGGGCGGGATGTAAATTGCCAACAGACACTCGGGAGAAGTGTATGGTGTTTCCTGAAACATCTAAAAAACAAAGCAACAGAGCCTAGGGCACTTCCAATTGTGGTCCTATAGCTTAGGGAAATTAAAATCAAAAAGACACAGCCACCCCAAAGTTTGGGACGCCTCTGTTTACAAGAACCTCGTTTACAGTACAATTTCAACATCGCAGAAAGTGAAAAATATATAAAGAAGTTGTGGTATTTACTTACAAAGCAATATCACTCAGCAATGAAATCTATGTCATCAGGCCCTTAGCAGCACAATGAGTGGATTCAGGTATGATGATTCTAACTGAAATAAGTCACACAGAAAAAGAAACATCATAAGATATCAGTAATACACAGAATGTAAACTTGGCTACACAGGAACTGAATTACAGAACAGAACAGGGTCTCAAATTTAGAAAACCAACTTATGCTTGCTTAAGGGTAAAGGTGAGTTGGGGTGCTGCATAAAACCAGAGATTGAAATGAGCACAGATAAAGTTCCTTAAGCCAAATATGGAATAGACAAGAGCTACTCCTTGCTCAACGACATGGACTCAACACCGCATATTAAACGCCTAAGAATGTACCTGACTAGTAAGTATCTTAAAACCTATGGATTGCTATGTCTCCGAAAGAGAATCAAGCATGTGTACAGGGGCATAAACGCAGCAGTGATAGGATTGGAGAGGTTCGGTGAGCAAATGAAGACCCTTTGAAGTCATATTGCATGGTACCCATTCCACGGGTTTCAACTACCCAGGTTTAAGGTATTCTTCCTTCAGCTAAAACATGCATGTGGAACCTAGAGTATGATCAACCATGTGATCGGGAGACGTGTTCAAATATGTCTCAGTTTTCGTACCCTGGTACTCGGGTGCAACATTCCAGACGCTTTACTAACATCCTCCCGACTTGGAGAGTCAGTCCCTTTAACCTCCTGTTTGGCCCAGTTTGCAATTTCTGCGGAAGATGAACAGGAATAGCAAGAACCAATGAGAGACTAGCTGGAGGTGTCTGGACGGGCAAATTTAACTCTCATTTCCCATGAGGAAGAGCAATTAACCAAAGGCTCAGCGTGCCGTGCCGGAACCAGATTAGGGCCTGAAGCCATCCTGCAGTGTTGCTGCCAGCTCAAAAGAAAGCGAGTTGAAGAAAGGAGCTCAGGGGCACTGTAATTCACAAACCTGCAGAGTTATAAATAACAGCTATCGTCCAAAAATATACTGAAGTAAGGCTGCCAAGAGGACTTGAAAGCGGGGCAGAATTGCAGGAAACCGATTTCAGGAGGTAGACTGGAATTGCATTGAAAGCATAGGAAAAGAGGCAGAACGTCCACAATGATGCACTTGGCCATAAAGGGCGTATGCGTTTTTTCCTGAATATATTCAGGAAGAAACGCATACGCCCGTTTTGGCCAACCAAGCAAGCTTGCAAAGGAAATCTGCACTACAATGAAGTCTCACTTCCCCCCGGTCAAAAGGGCCATCTGAAAAAAGTGTAAAATACAGAAAGGCAGGACAGGCCATGGAGAACTGGGAGCCTTGTTATGCTGATGGGCGGGATGTAAATTGCCAACAGACACTCGGGAGAAGTGTATGGTGTTTCCTGAAACATCTAAAAAACAAAGCAACAGAGCCTAGGGCACTTCCACTTATGGTC
This sequence comes from Pseudorca crassidens, assembly GCF_039906515.1. Classification (NCBI taxonomy): domain Eukaryota; kingdom Metazoa; phylum Chordata; class Mammalia; order Artiodactyla; family Delphinidae; genus Pseudorca; species Pseudorca crassidens. The sequence continues at coordinate 341,965 of NW_027136020.1, read as the reverse complement.
CTATAGCTTAGGGAAATTAAAATCAAAAAGACACAGCCACCCCAAAGTTTGGGACGCCTCTGTTTACAAGAACCTCGTTTACAGTACAAGTTCAACATCGCAGAAAGTGAAAAATGGATAAAGAAGTTGTGGTATTTACTTACAAAGCAATATCACTCAGCAATGAAATCTATGTCATCAGGCCCTTAGCAGCACAATGAGTGGATTCAGGTATGATGATTCTAACTGAAATAAGTCACACAGAAAAAGAAACATCATAAGATATCACTAATACACGGAATTTAAACTTGGCTACACAGGAACTGAATTCCAAAACAGAACAGGGTCTCAAATTTAGAAAACCAACTTATGCTTGCTTAAGGGGAAAGGTGAGTTGGGGTGCTGCATAAAACCAGAGATTGAAATGAGCACAGATAAAGTTCCTTAAGCCAAATATGGAATAGACAAGAGCTACTCCTTGCTCAATGAAATGGACTCAACACCCCATATTAAACGCCTAAGAATGTACCTGACTAGTAAGTATCTTAAAACCTATGGATTGCTATGTCTCCGAAAGAGAATCAAGCATGTGTACAGGGGCATAAACACAGCAGTGATAGGATTGGAGAGGTTCGGTGAGCAAATGAAGACCCTTTGAAGTCATATTGCATGGTACCCATTCCACGGGTTTCAACTACCCAGGTTTAAGGTATTCTTCCTTCAGGTAAAACATGCATGTGGAACCTAGAGTCTGATCAACCATGTGATCGGGAGACGTGTTCAAATATGTCTCAGTTTTCGTACCCTGGTACTCGGGTGCAACATTCCAGACGCTTTACTAACACCCTCCCGACTTGGAGAGTCAGTCCCTTTAACCTCCTGTTTGGCCCAGTTTGCAATTTCTGCGGAAGATGAACAGGAATAGCGAGAACCAATGAGAGACTAGCTGGAGGTGTCTGGACGGGCAAATTTAACTCTCATTTCCCACCAGGAAGAGGAATTAACCAAAGGCTCAGCGTGCCGTGCCGGAACCAGATTAGGGCCTGAAGCCATCCTGCGGTGTTGCGGCCAGCTCAAAAGAAAGCGAGTTGAAGAAAGGAGCTCAGGGGCACTGTAATTCACAAACCTGCAGAGTTATAAATGACAGCTATCGTCCAAAAATATACTGAAGTAAGGCTGCCAAGAGGACTTGAAAGCAGGGCAGAATTGCAGGAAACCGATTTCAGGAGGCAGACTGGAATTGCATTGAAAGCATAGGAAAAGAGGCAGAACGTCCAAAATGATGCACTTGGCCAAAAAGTGCGTATGCGTTTTTTCCTGAATATATTCAGGAAAAAACGCATACGCCCTTTTTGGCCAACCAAGCAAGCTTGCAAAGGAAATCTGCACTACAATGAAGTCTCACTTCCCCCCGGTCAAAAGGGCCATCTGAAAAAAGTGTAAAATCCAGAAAGGCAGGACAGGCCATGGAGAACTGGGAGCCTTGTTATGCTGATGGGCGGGATGTAAATTGCCAACAGACACTCGGGAGAAGTGTATGGTGTTTCCTGAAACATCTAAAAAACAAAGCAACAGAGCCTAGGGCACTTCCACTTATGGTCCTATAGCTTAGGGAAATTAAAATCAAAAAGACACAGCCACCCCAAAGTTTGGGACGCCTCTGTTTACAAGAACCTCGTTTACCGTACAAGTTCAACATCGCAGAAAGTGAAAAATGGATAAAGAAGTTGTGGTATTTACTTACAAAGCAATATCACTCAGCAATGAAATCTATGTCATCAGGCCCTTAGCAGCACAATGAGTGGATTCAGGTATGATGATTCTAACTGAAATAAGTCACACAGAAAAAGAAACATCATAAGATATCAGTAATACACGGAATGTAAACTTGGCTACACAGGAACTGAATTACAGAACAGAACAGGGTCTCAAATTTAGAAAACCAACTTATGCTTGCTTAAGGGGAAAGGTGAGTTGGGGTGCTGCATAAAACCAGAGATTGAAATGAGCACAGATAAAGTTCCTTAAGCCAAATATGGAATAGACAAGAGCTACTCCTTGCTCAACGAAATGGACTCAACACCGCATATTAAATGCCTAAGAATGTACCTGACTAGTAAGTATCTTAAAACCTATGGATTGCTATGTCTCCGAAAGAGAATCAAGCATGTGTACAGGGGCATAAACGCAGCAGTGATAGGATTGGAGAGGTTCGGTGAGCAAATGAAGACCCTTTGAAGTCATATTGCATGGTACCCATTCCACGGGTTTCAACTACCCAGGTTTAAGGTATTCTTCCTTCAGCTAAGACATGCATGAGGAACCTAGAGTCTGATCAACCATGTGATCGGGAGACGTGTTCAAATATGTCTCAGTTTTCGTACCCTGGTACTCGGGTGCAACATTCCAGACGCTTTACTAACACCCTCCCGACTTGGAGAGTCAGTCCCTTTAACCTCCTGTTTGGCCCAGTTTGCAATTTCTGCGGAAGATGAACAGGAATAGCGAGAACCAATGAGAGACTAGCTGGAGGTGTCTGGACGGGCAAATTTAACTCTCATTTCCCACCAGGAAGAGGAATTAACCAAAGGCTCAGCGTGCCGTGCCGGAACCAGATTAGGGCCTGAAGCCATCCTGCGGTGTTGCGGCCAGCTCAAAAGAAAGCGAGTTGAAGAAAGGAGCTCAGGGGCACTGTAATTCACAAACCTGCAGAGTTATAAATGACAGCTATCGTCCAAAAATATACTGAAGTAAGGCTGCCAAGAGGACTTGAAAGCGGGGCAGAATTGCAGGAAACCGATTTCAGGAGGCAGACTGGAATTGCATTGAAAGCATAGGAAAAGAGGCAGAACGTCCACAATGATGCACTTGGCCAAAAAGGGCGTATGCGTTTTTTCCTGAATATATTCAGGAAAAAACGCATACGCCCTTTTTGGCCAACCAAGCAAGCTTGCAAAGGAAATCTGCACTACAATGAAGTCTCACTTCCCCCCGGTCAAAAGGGCCATCTGAAAAAAGTGTAAAATCCAGAAAGGCAGGACAGGCCATGGAGAACTGGGAGCCTTGTTATGCTGATGGGCGGGATGTAAATTGCCAACAGACACTCGGGAGAAGTGTATGGTGTTTCCTGAAACATCTAAAAAACAAAGCAACAGAGCCTAGGGCACTTCCACTTATGGTCCTATAGCTTAGGGAAATTAAAATCAAAAAGACACAGCCACCCCAAAGTTTGGGACGCCTCTGTTTACAAGAACCTCGTTTACCGTACAAGTTCAACATCGCAGAAAGTGAAAAATGGATAAAGAAGTTGTGGTATTTACTTACAAAGCAATATCACTCAGCAATGAAATCTATGTCATCAGGCCCTTAGCAGCACAATGAGTGGATTCAGGTATGATGATTCTAACTGAAATAAGTCACACAGAAAAAGAAACATCATAAGATATCAGTAATACACGGAATGTAAACTTGGCTACACAGGAACTGAATTACAGAACAGAACAGGGTCTCAAATTTGGAAAACCAACTTATGCTTTCTTAAGGGTAAAGGTGAGTTGGGGTGCTGCATAAAACCAGAAATTGAAATGAGCACAGATAAAGTTCCTTAAGCCAAATATGGAATAGACAAGAGCTACCTCTTGCTCAACGAAATGGACTCAACACCGCATATTAAATGCCTAAGAATGTACCTGACTAGTAAGTATCTTAAAACCTATGGATTGCTATGTCTCCGAAAGAGAATCAAGCATGTGTACAGGGGCATAAACGCAGCAGTGATAGGATTGGAGAGGTTCGGTGAGCAAATGAAGACCCTTTGAAGTCATATTGCATGGTACCCATTCCACGGGTTTCAACTACCCAGGTTTAAGGTATTCTTCCTTCAGCTAAAACATGCATGTGGAACCTAGAGTATGATCAACCATGTGATCGGGAGACGTGTTCAAATATGTCTCAGTTTTCGTACCCTGGTACTCGGGTGCAACATTCCAGACGCTTTACTAACACCCTCCCGACTTGGAGAGTCAGTCCCTTTAACCTCCTGTTTGGCCCAGTTTGCAATTTCTGCGGAAGATGAACAGGAATGGCGAGAACCAATGAGAGACTAGCTGGAGGTGTCTGGACGGGCAAATTTAACTCTCATTTCCCACCAGGAAGAGGAATTAACCAAAGGCTCAGCGTGCCGTGCCGGAACCAGATTAGGGCCTGAAGCCATCCTGCGGTGTTGCGGCCAGCTCAAAAGAAAGCGAGTTGAAGAAAGGAGCTCAGGGGCACTGTAATTCACAAACCTGCAGAGTTATAAATGACAGCTATCGTCCAAAAATATACTGAAGTAAGGCTGCCAAGAGGACTTGAAAGCGGGGCAGAATTGCAGGAAACCGATTTCAGGAGGCAGACTGGAATTGCATTGAAAGCATAGGAAAAGAGGCAGAACGTCCACAATGATGCACTTGGCCAAAAAGGGCGTATGCGTTTTTTCCTGAATATATTCAGGAAAAAACGCATACGCCCTTTTTGGCCAACCAAGCAAACTTGCAAAGGAAATGTGCACTACAATGAAGTCTCACTTCCCCCCGGTCAAAAGGGCCATCTGAAAAAAGTGTAAAATCCAGAAAGACAGGACAGGCCATGGAGAACTGGGAGCCTTGTTATGCTGATGGGCGGGATGTAAATTGCCAACAGACACTCGGGAGAAGTGTATGGTGTTTCCTGAAACATCTAAAAAACAAAGCAACAGAGCCTAGGGCACTTCCACTTATGGTCCTATAGCTTAGGGAAATTAAAATCAAAAAGACACAGCCACCCCAAAGTTTGGGACGCCTCTGTTTACAAGAACCTCGTTTACAGTACAAGTTCAACATCGCAGAAAGTGAAAAATGGATAAAGAAGTTGTGGTATTTACTTACAAAGCAATATCACTCAGCAATGAAATCTATGTCATCAGGCCCTTAGCAGCACAATGAGTGGATTCAGGTATAATGATTCTAACTGAAATAAGTCACACAGAAAAAGAAACATCATAAGATATCAGTAATACACGGAATGTAAACTTGGCTACACAGGAACTGAATTACAGAACAGAACAGGGTCTCAAATTTAGAAAACCAACTTATGCTTGCTTAAGGGTAAAGGTGAGTTGGGGTGCTGCATAAAACCAGAGATTGAAATGAACACAGATAAAGTTCCTTAAGCCAAATATGGAATAGACAAGAGCTACTCCTTGCTCAACGAAATGGACTCAACACCGCATATTAAATGCCTAAGAATGTACCTGACTAGTAAGTATCTTAAAACCTATGGATTGCTATGTCTCCGAAAGAGAATCAAGCATGTGTACAGGGGCATAAACGCAGCAGTGATAGGATTGGAGAGGTTCGGTGAGCAAATGAAGACCCTTTGAAGTCATATTGCATGGTACCCATTCCACGGGTTTCAACTACCCAGGTTTAAGGTATTCTTCCTTCAGCTAAAACATGCATGTGGAACCTAGAGTATGATCAACCATGTGATCGGGAGACGTGTTCAAATATGTCTCAGTTTTCGTACCCTGGTACTCGGGTGCAACATTCCAGACGCTTTACTAACACCCTCCCGACTTGGAGAGTCAGTCCCTTTAACCTCCTGTTTGGCCCAGTTTGCAATTTCTGCGGAAGATGAACAGGAATAGCGAGAACCAATGAGAGACTAGCTGGAGGTGTCTGGACGGGCAAATTTAACTCTCATTTCCCACCAGGAAGAGGAATTAACCAAAGGCTCAGCGTGCCGTGCCGGAACCAGATTAGGGCCTGAAGCCATCCTGCGGTGTTGCGGCCAGCTCAAAAGAAAGCGAGTTGAAGAAAGGAGCTCAGGGGCACTGTAATTCACAAACCTGCAGAGTTATAAATGACAGCTATCGTCCAAAAATATACTGAAGTAAGGCTGCCAAGAGGACTTGAAAGCGGGGCAGAATTGCAGGAAACCGATTTCAGGAGGTAGACTGGAATTGCATTGAAAGCATAGGAAAAGAGGCAGAACGTCCACAATGATGCACTTGGCCAAAAAGGGCGTATGCGTTTTTTCCTGAATATATTCAGGAAAAAACGCATACGCCCTTTTTGGCCAACCAAGCAAGCTTGCAAAGGAAATCTGCACTACAATGAAGTCTCACTTCCCCCCGGTCAAAAGGGCCATCTGAAAAAAGTGTAAAATCCAGAAAGGCAGGACAGGCCATGGAGAACTGGGAGCCTTGTTATGCTGATGGGCGGGATGTAAATTGCCAACAGACACTCGGGAGAAGTGTATGGTGTTTCCTGAAACATCTAAAAAACAAAGCAACAGAGCCTAGGGCACTTCCACTTATGGTCCTATAGCTTAGGGAAATTAAAATCAAAAAGACACAGCCACCCCAAAGTTTGGGACGCCTCTGTTTACAAGAACCTCGTTTACAGTACAAGTTCAACATCGCAGAAAGTGAAAAATGGATAAAGAAGTTGTGGTATTTACTTACAAAGCAATATCACTCAGCAATGAAATCTATGTCATCAGGCCCTTAGCAGCACAATGAGTGGATTCAGGTATGATGATTCTAACTGAAATAAGTCACACAGAAAAAGAAACATCATAAGATATCAGTAATACACGGAATGTAAACTTGGCTACACAGGAACTGAATTACAGAACAGAACAGGGTCTCAAATTTAGAAAACCAACTTATGCTTGCTTAAGGGGAAAGGTGAGTTGGGGTGCTGCATAAAACCAGAGATTGAAATGAGCACAGATAAAGTTCCTTAAGCCAAATATGGAATAGACAAGAGCTACTCGTTGCTCAACGAAATGGACTCAACACCGCATATTAAACGCCTAAGAATGTACCTGACTAGTCAGTATCTTAAAACCTATGGATTGCTATGTCTCCGAAAGAGAATCAAGCATGTGTACAGGGGCATAAACGCAGCAGTGATAGGATTGGAGAGGTTCGGTGAGCAAATGAAGACCCTTTGCAGTCATATTGCATGGTACCCATTCCACGGGTTTCAACTACCCAGGTTTAAGGTATTCTTCCTTCAGGAAAAACATGCATGTGGAACCTAGAGTATGATCAACCATGTGATCGGGAGACGTGTTCAAATATGTCTCAGTTTTCGTACCCTGGTACTCGGGTGCAACATTCCAGACGCTTTACTAACACCCTCCCGACTTGGAGAGTCAGTCCCTTTAACCTCCTGTTTGGCCCAGTTTGCAATTTCTGCGGAAGATGAACAGGAATAGCGAGAACCAATGAGAGACTAGCTGGAGGTGTCTGGACGGGCAAATTTAACTCTCATTTCCCACCAGGAAGAGGAATTAACCAAAGGCTCAGTGTGCCGTGCCGGAACCAGATTAGGGCCTGAAGCCATCCTGCGGTGTTGCGGCCAGCTCAAAAGAAAGCGAGTTGAAGAAAGGAGCTCAGGGGCACTGTAATTCACAAACCTGCAGAGTTATAAATGACAGCTATCGTCCAAAAATATACTGAAGTAAGGCTGCCAAGAGGACTTGAAAGCGGGGCAGAATTGCAGGAAACCGATTTCAGGAGGTAGACTGGAATTGCATTGAAAGCATAGGAAAAGAGGCAGAACGTCCACAATGATGCACTTGGCCAAAAAGGGCGTATGCGTTTTTTCCTGAATATATTCAGGAAAAAACGCATACGCCCTTTTTGGCCAACCAAGCAAGCTTGCAAAGGAAATCTGCACTACAATGAAGTCTCACTTCCCCCCGGTCAAAAGGGCCATCTGAAAAAAGTGTAAAATCCAGAAAGGCAGGACAGGCCATGGAGAACTGGGAGCCTTGTTATGCTGATGGGCGGGATGTAAATTGCCAACAGACACTCGGGAGAAGTGTATGGTGTTTCCTGAAACATCTAAAAAACAAAGCAACAGAGCCTAGGGCACTTCCACTTATGGTCCTATAGCTTAGGGAAATTAAAATCAAAAAGACACAGCCACCCCAAAGTTTGGGACGCCTCTGTTTACAAGAACCTCGTTTACAGTACAAGTTCAACATCGCAGAAAGTGAAAAATGGATAAAGAAGTTGTGGTATTTACTTACAAAGCAATATCACTCAGCAATGAAATCTATGTCATCAGGCCCTTAGCAGCACAATGAGTGGATTCAGGTATGATGATTCTAACTGAAATAAGTCACACAGAAAAAGAAACATCATAAGATATCAGTAATACACGGAATGTAAACTTGGCTACACAGGAACTGAATTACAGAACAGAACAGGGTCTCAAATTTAGAAAACCAACTTATGCTTGCTTAAGGGTAAAGGTGAGTTGGGGTGTTGCATAAAACCAGAGATTGAAATGAACACAGATAAACTTCCTTAAGCCAAATATGGAATAGACAAGAGCTACTCCTTGCTCAATGAAATGGACTCAACACCGCATATTAAATGCCTAAGAATGTACCTGACTAGTAAGTATCTTAAAACCTATGGATTGCTATGTCTCCGAAAGAGAATCAAGCATGTGTACAGGGGCATAAACGCAGCAGTGATAGGATTGGAGAGGTTCAGTGAGCAAATGAAGACCCTTTGAAGTCATATTGCATGGTACCCATTCCACGGGTTTCAACTACCCAGGTTTAAGGTATTCTTCCTTCAGCTAAAACATGCATGTGGAACCTAGAGTATGATCAACCATGTGATCGGGAGACGTGTTCAAATATGTCTCAGTTTTCGTACCCTGGTACTCGGGTGCAACATTCCAGACGCTTTACTAACACCCTCCCGACTTGGAGAGTCAGTCCCTTTAACCTCCTGTTTTGCCCAGTTTGCAATTTCTGCGGAAGATGAACAGGAATAGCGAGAACCAATGAGAGACTAGCTGGAGGTGTCTGGACGGGCAAATTTAACTCTCATTTCCCACCAGGAAGAGGAATTAACCAAAGGCTCAGCGTGCAGTGCCGGAACCAGATTAGGGCCTGAAGCCATCCTGCGGTGTTGCGGCCAGCTCAAAAGAAAGCGAGTTGAAGAAAGGAGCTCAGGGGCACTGTAATTCACAAACCTGCAGAGTTATAAATGACAGCTATCGTCCAAAAATATACTGAAGTAAGGCTGCCAAGAGGACTTGAAAGCGGGGCAGAATTGCAGGAAACCGATTTCAGGAGGTAGACTGGAATTGCATTGAAAGCATAGGAAAAGAGGCAGAACGTCCACAATGATGCACTTGGCCAAAAAGGGCGTATGCGTTTTTTCCTGAATATATTCAGGAAAAAACGCATACGCCCTTTTTGGCCAACCAAGCAAGCTTGCAAAGGAAATCTGCACTACAATGAAGTCTCACTTCCCCCCGGTCAAAAGGGCCATCTGAAAAAAGTGTAAAATCCAGAAAGGCAGGACAGGCCATGGAGAACTGGGAGCCTTGTTATGCTGATGGGCGGGATGTAAATTGCCAACAGACACTCGGGAGAAGTGTATGGTGTTTCCTGAAACATCTAAAAAACAAAGCAACAGAGCCTAGGGCACTTCCACTTATGGTCCTATAGCTTAGGGAAATTAAAATCAAAAAGACACAGCCACCCCAAAGTTTGGGACGCCTCTGTTTACAAGAACCTCGTTTACAGTACAAGTTCAACATCGCAGAAAGTGAAAAATGGATAAAGAAGTTGTGGTATTTACTTACAAAGCAATATCACTCAGCAATGAAATCTATGTCATCAGGCCCTTAGCAGCACAATGAGTGGATTCAGGTATGATGATTCTAACTGAAATAAGTCACACAGAAAAAGAAACATCATAAGATATCAGTAATACACGGAATGTAAACTTGGCTACACAGGAACTGAATTACAGAACAGAACAGGGTCTCAAATTTAGAAAACCAACTTATGCTTGCTTAAGGGTAAAGGTGAGTTGGGGTGTTGCATAAAACCAGAGATTGAAATGAACACAGATAAACTTCCTTAAGCCAAATATGGAATAGACAAGAGCTACTCCTTGCTCAATGAAATGGACTCAACACCGCATATTAAATGCCTAAGAATGTACCTGACTAGTAAGTATCTTAAAACCTATGGATTGCTATGTCTCCGAAAGAGAATCAAGCATGTGTACAGGGGCATAAACGCAGCAGTGATAGGATTGGAGAGGTTCGGTGAGCAAATGAAGACCCTTTGAAGTCATATTGCATGGTACCCATTCCACGGGTTTCAACTACCCAGGTTTAAGGTATTCTTCCTTCAGGAAAAACATGCATGTGGAACCTAGAGTATGATCAACCATGTGATCGGGAGACGTGTTCAAATATGTCTCAGTTTTCGTACCCTGGTACTCGGGTGCAACATTCCAGACGCTTTACTAACACCCTCCCGACTTGGAGAGTCAGTCCCTTTAACCTCCTGTTTGGCCCAGTTTGCAATTTCTGCGGAAGATGAACAGGAATAGCGAGAACCAATGAGAGACTAGCTGGAGGTGTCTGGACGGGCAAATTTAACTCTCATTTCCCACCAGGAAGAGGAATTAACCAAAGGCTCAGCGTGCCGTGCCGGAACCAGATTAGGGCCTGAAGCCATCCTGCGGTGTTGCGGCCAGCTCAAAAGAAAGCGAGTTGAAGAAAGGAGCTCAGGGGCACTGTAATTCACAAACCTGCAGAGTTATAAATGACAGCTATCGTCCAAAAATATACTGAAGTAAGGCTGCCAAGAGGACTTGAAAGCGGGGCAGAATTGCAGGAAACCGATTTCAGGAGGTAGACTGGAATTGCATTGAAAGCATAGGAAAAGAGGCAGAACGTCCACAATGATGCACTTGGCCAAAAAGGGCGTATGCGTTTTTTCCTGAATATATTCAGGAAAAAACGCATACGCCCTTTTTGGCCAACCAAGCAAGCTTGCAAAGGAAATCTGCACTACAATGAAGTCTCACTTCCCCCCGGTCAAAAGGGCCATCTGAAAAAAGTGTAAAATCCAGAAAGGCAGGACAGGCCATGGAGAACTGGGAGCCTTGTTATGCTGATGGGCGGGATGTAAATTGCCAACAGACACTCGGGAGAAGTGTATGGTGTTTCCTGAAACATCTAAAAAACAAAGCAACAGAGCCTAGGGCACTTCCACTTATGGTCCTATAGCTTAGGGAAATTAAAATCAAAAAGACACAGCCACCCCAAAGTTTGGGACGCCTCTGTTTACAAGAACCTCGTTTACAGTACAAGTTCAACATCGCAGAAAGTGAAAAATGGATAAAGAAGTTGTGGTATTTACTTACAAAGCAATATCACTCAGCAATGAAATCTATGTCATCAGGCCCTTAGCAGCACAATGAGTGGATTCAGGTATGATGATTCTAACTGAAATAAGTCACACAGAAAAAGAAACATCATAAGATATCAGTAATACACGGAATGTAAACTTGGCTACACAGGAACTGAATTACAGAACAGAACAGGGTCTCAAATTTAGAAAACCAACTTATGCTTGCTTAAGGGTAAAGGTGAGTTGGGGTGTTGCATAAAACCAGAGATTGAAATGAACACAGATAAACTTCCTTAAGCCAAATATGGAATAGACAAGAGCTACTCCTTGCTCAATGAAATGGACTCAACACCGCATATTAAATGCCTAAGAATGTACCTGACTAGTAAGTATCTTAAAACCTATGGATTGCTATGTCTCCGAAAGAGAATCAAGCATGTGTACAGGGGCATAAACGCAGCAGTGATAGGATTGGAGAGGTTCGGTGAGCAAATGAAGACCCTTTGAAGTCATATTGCATGGTACCCATTCCACGGGTTTCAACTACCCAGGTTTAAGGTATTCTTCCTTCAGCTAAAACATGCATGTGGAACCTAGAGTATGATCAACCATGTGATCGGGAGACGTGTTCAAATATGTCTCAGTTTTCGTACCCTGGTACTCGGGTGCAACATTCCAGACGCTTTACTAACACCCTCCCGACTTGGAGAGTCAGTCCCTTTAACCTCCTGTTTTGCCCAGTTTGCAATTTCTGCGGAAGATGAACAGGAATAGCGAGAACCAATGAGAGACTAGCTGGAGGTGTCTGGACGGGCAAATTTAACTCTCATTTCCCACCAGGAAGAGGAATTAACCAAAGGCTCAGCGTGCAGTGCCGGAACCAGATTAGGGCCTGAAGCCATCCTGCGGTGTTGCGGCCAGCTCAAAAGAAAGCGAGTTGAAGAAAGGAGCTCAGGGGCACTGTAATTCACAAACCTGCAGAGTTATAAATGACAGCTATCGTCCAAAAATATACTGAAGTAAGGCTGCCAAGAGGACTTGAAAGCGGGGCAGAATTGCAGGAAACCGATTTCAGGAGGTAGACTGGAATTGCATTGAAAGCATAGGAAAAGAGGCAGAACGTCCACAATGATGCACTTGGCCAAAAAGGGCGTATGCGTTTTTTCCTGAATATATTCAGGAAAAAACGCATACGCCCTTTTTGGCCAACCAAGCAAGCTTGCAAAGGAAATCTGCACTACAATGAAGTCTCACTTCCCCCCGGTCAAAAGGGCCATCTGAAAAAAGTGTAAAATCCAGAAAGGCAGGACAGGCCATGGAGAACTGGGAGCCTTGTTATGCTGATGGGCGGGATGTAAATTGCCAACAGACACTCGGGAGAAGTGTATGGTGTTTCCTGAAACATCTAAAAAACAAAGCAACAGAGCCTAGGGCACTTCCACTTATGGTCCTATAGCTTAGGGAAATTAAAATCAAAAAGACACAGCCACCCCAAAGTTTGGGAAGCCTCTGTTTACAAGAACCTCGTTTACAGTACAAGTTCAACATCGCAGAAAGTGAAAAATGGATAAAGAAGTTGTGGTATTTACTTACAAAGCAATATCACTCAGCAATGAAATCTATGTCATCAGGCCCTTAGCAGCACAATGAGTGGATTCAGGTATGATGATTCTAACTGAAATAAGTCACACAGAAAAAGAAACATCATAAGATATCAGTAATACACGGAATGTAAACTTGGCTACACAGGAACTGAATTACAGAACAGAACAGGGTCTCAAATTTAGAAAACCAACTTATGCTTGCTTAAGGGGAAAGGTGAGTTGGGGTGCTGCATAAAACCAGAGATTGAAATGAGCACAGATAAAGTTCCTTAAGCCAAATATGGAATAGACAAGAGCTACTCGTTGCTCAACGAAATGGACTCAACACCGCATATTAAACGCCTAAGAATGTACCTGACTAGTCAGTATCTTAAAACCTATGGATTGCTATGTCTCCGAAAGAGAATCAAGCATGTGTACAGGGGCATAAACGCAGCAGTGATAGGATTGGAGAGGTTCGGTGAGCAAATGAAGACCCTTTGCAGTCATATTGCATGGTACCCATTCCACGGGTTTCAACTACCCAGGTTTAAGGTATTCTTCCTTCAGGAAAAACATGCATGTGGAACCTAGAGTATGATCAACCATGTGATCGGGAGACGTGTTCAAATATGTCTCAGTTTTCGTACCCTGGTACTCGGGTGCAACATTCCAGACGCTTTACTAACACCCTCCCGACTTGGAGAGTCAGTCCCTTTAACCTCCTGTTTGGCCCAGTTTGCAATTTCTGCGGAAGATGAACAGGAATAGCGAGAACCAATGAGAGACTAGCTGGAGGTGTCTGGACGGGCAAATTTAACTCTCATTTCCCACCAGGAAGAGGAATTAACCAAAGGCTCAGCGTGCCGTGCCGGAACCAGATTAGGGCCTGAAGCCATCCTGCGGTGTTGCGGCCAGCTCAAAAGAAAGCGAGTTGAAGAAAGGAGCTCAGGGGCACTGTAATTCACAAACCTGCAGAGTTATAAATGACAGCTATCGTCCAAAAATATACTGAAGTAAGGCTGCCAAGAGGACTTGAAAGCGGGGCAGAATTGCAGGAAACCGATTTCAGGAGGTAGACTGGAATTGCATTGAAAGCATAGGAAAAGAGGCAGAACGTCCACAATGATGCACTTGGCCAAAAAGGGCGTATGCGTTTTTTCCTGAATATATTCAGGAAAAAACGCATACGCCCTTTTTGGCCAACCAAGCAAGCTTGCAAAGGAAATCTGCACTACAATGAAGTCTCACTTCCCCCCGGTCAAAAGGGCCATCTGAAAAAAGTGTAAAATCCAGAAAGGCAGGACAGGCCATGGAGAACTGGGAGCCTTGTTATGCTGATGGGCGGGATGTAAATTGCCAACAGACACTCGGGAGAAGTGTATGGTGTTTCCTGAAACATCTAAAAAACAAAGCAACAGAGCCTAGGGCACTTCCACTTATGGTCCTATAGCTTAGGGAAATTAAAATCAAAAAGACACAGCCACCCCAAAGTTTGGGACGCCTCTGTTTACAAGAACCTCGTTTACAGTACAAGTTCAACATCGCAGAAAGTGAAAAATGGATAAAGAAGTTGTGGTATTTACTTACAAAGCAATATCACTCAGCAATGAAATCTATGTCATCAGGCCCTTAGCAGCACAATGAGTGGATTCAGGTATGATGATTCTAACTGAAATAAGTCACACAGAAAAAGAAACATCATAAGATATCAGTAATACACGGAATGTAAACTTGGCTACACAGGAACTGAATTACAGAACAGAACAGGGTCTCAAATTTAGAAAACCAACTTATGCTTGCTTAAGGGTAAAGGTGAGTTGGGGTGTTGCATAAAACCAGAGATTGAAATGAACACAGATAAACTTCCTTAAGCCAAATATGGAATAGACAAGAGCTACTCCTTGCTCAATGAAATGGACTCAACACCGCATATTAAATGCCTAAGAATGTACCTGACTAGTAAGTATCTTAAAACCTATGGATTGCTATGTCTCCGAAAGAGAATCAAGCATGTGTACAGGGGCATAAACGCAGCAGTGATAGGATTGGAGAGGTTCGGTGAGCAAATGAAGACCCTTTGAAGTCATATTGCATGGTACCCATTCCACGGGTTTCAACTACCCAGGTTTAAGGTATTCTTCCTTCAGCTAAAACATGCATGTGGAACCTAGAGTATGATCAACCATGTGATCGGGAGACGTGTTCAAATATGTCTCAGTTTTCGTACCCTGGTACTCGGGTGCAACATTCCAGACGCTTTACTAACACCCTCCCGACTTGGAGAGTCAGTCCCTTTAACCTCCTGTTTTGCCCAGTTTGCAATTTCTGCGGAAGATGAACAGGAATAGCGAGAACCAATGAGAGACTAGCTGGAGGTGTCTGGACGGGCAAATTTAACTCTCATTTCCCACCAGGAAGAGGAATTAACCAAAGGCTCAGCGTGCAGTGCCGGAACCAGATTAGGGCCTGAAGCCATCCTGCGGTGTTGCGGCCAGCTCAAAAGAAAGCGAGTTGAAGAAAGGAGCTCGGGGCACTGTAATTCACAAACCTGCAGAGTTATAAATGACAGCTATCGTCCAAAAATATACTGAAGTAAGGCTGCCAAGAGGACTTGAAAGCGGGGCAGAATTGCAGGAAACCGATTTCAGGAGGTAGACTGGAATTGCATTGAAAGCATAGGAAAAGAGGCAGAACGTCCACAATGATGCACTTGGCCAAAAAGGGCGTATGCGTTTTTTCCTGAATATATTCAGGAAAAAACGCATACGCCCTTTTTGGCCAACCAAGCAAGCTTGCAAAGGAAATCTGCACTACAATGAAGTATCACTTCCCCCCGGTCAAAAGGGCCATCTGAAAAAAGTGTAAAATCCAGAAAGGCAGGACAGGCCATGGAGAACTGGGAGCCTTGTTATGCTGATGGGCCGGATGTAAATTGCCAACAGACACTCGGGAGAAGTGTATGGTGTTTCCTGAAACATCTAAAAAACAAAGCAACAGAGCCTAGGGCACTTCCACTTATGGTCCTATAGCTTAGGGAAATTAAAATCAAAAAGACACAGCCACCCCAAAGTTTGGGAAGCCTCTGTTTACAAGAACCTCGTTTACAGTACAAGTTCAACATCGCAGAAAGTGAAAAATGGATAAAGAAGTTGTGGTATTTACTTACAAAGCAATATCACTCAGCAATGAAATCTATGTCATCAGGCCCTTAGCAGCACAATGAGTGGATTCAGGTATGATGATTCTAACTGAAATAAGTCACACAGAAAAAGAAACATCATAAGATATCAGTAATACACTGAATGTAAACTTGGCTACACAGGAACTGAATTACAGAACAGAACAGGGTCTCAAATTTAGAAAACCAACTTATGCTTGCTTAAGGGGAAAGGTGAGTTGGGGTGCTGCATAAAACCAGAGATTGAAATGAGCACAGATAAAGTTCCTTAAGCCAAATATGGAATAGACAAGAGCTACTCGTTGCTCAACGAAATGGACTCAACACCGCATATTAAACGCCTAAGAATGTACCTGACTAGTCAGTATCTTAAAACCTATGGATTGCTATGTCTCCGAAAGAGAATCAAGCATGTGTACAGGGGCATAAACGCAGCAGTGATAGGATTGGAGAGGTTCGGTGAGCAAATGAAGACCCTTTGCAGTCATATTGCATGGTACCCATTCCACGGGTTTCAACTACCCAGGTTTAAGGTATTCTTCCTTCAGGAAAAACATGCATGTGGAACCTAGAGTATGATCAACCATGTGATCGGGAGACGTGTTCAAATATGTCTCAGTTTTCGTACCCTGGTACTCGGGTGCAACATTCCAGACGCTTTACTAACACCCTCCCGACTTGGAGAGTCAGTCCCTTTAACCTCCTGTTTGGCCCAGTTTGCAATTTCTGCGGAAGATGAACAGGAATAGCGAGAACCAATGAGAGACTAGCTGGAGGTGTCTGGACGGGCAAATTTAACTCTCATTTCCCACCAGGAAGAGGAATTAACCAAAGGCTCAGCGTGCCGTGCCGGAACCAGATTAGGGCCTGAAGCCATCCTGCGGTGTTGCGGCCAGGTCACAAGAAAGCGAGTTGAAGAAAGGAGCTCAGGGGCACTGTAATTCACAAACCTGCAGAGTTATAAATGACAGCTATCGTCCAAAAATATACTGAAGTAAGGCTGCCAAGAGGACTTGAAAGCGGGGCAGAATTGCAGGAAACCGATTTCAGGAGGTAGACTGGAATTGCATTGAAAGCATAGGAAAAGAGGCAGAACGTCCACAATGATGCACTTGGCCAAAAAGGGCGTATGCGTTTTTTCCTGAATATATTCAGGAAAAAACGCATACGCCCTTTTTGGCCAACCAAGCAAGCTTGCAAAGGAAATCTGCACTACAATGAAGTCTCACTTCCCCCCGGTCAAAAGGGCCATCTGAAAAAAGTGTAAAATCCAGAAAGGCAGGACAGGCCATGGAGAACTGGGAGCCTTGTTATGCTGATGGGCGGGATGTAAATTGCCAACAGACACTCGGGAGAAGTGTATGGTGTTTCCTGAAACATCTAAAACACAAAGCAACAGACCCTAGGGCACTTCCACTTATGGTCCTATAGCTTAGGGAAATTAAAATCAAAAAGACACAGCCACCCCAAAGTTTGGGACGCCTCTGTTTACAAGAACCTTGTTTACCGTACAAGTTCAATATCACAGAAAGTGAAAAATGGATAAAGAACTTGTGGTACTTACGTACAATGCAGTATCACTCAGCAATGAAATCTATGTCATCAGGCCCGTAGCAGCATAATGAGTGGATTCAGGTACGATGAATCTAACTGAAATAAGTCACACAGAAAAAGAAACATCATAAGATATCAGTAATTCACGGAATGTAAACTTCGCTACACAGGAACTGAATTCCAAAAGAGAAGAGGGTCTCAAATTTAGAAAACCAACTTATGCTTGCTTAAGGGGAAAGGTGAGTTGGGGTGCTGCATAAAACCAGAGATTGAAATGAGCACAGATAAAGTTCCTTAAGCCAAATATGGAATAGACAAGAGCTACTCCTTGCTCAACGAAATGGACACAACACCGCATATTAAACGCCTAAGAATGTACCTGACTAGTAAGTATCTTAAAACCTATGGATTGTTATGTCTCCAAAAGAGAATCAAGCATGTGTACAGGGGCATAAACGCAGCAGTGATAGGATTGGAGAGGTTTGGTGAGCAAATGAAGACCCTCTGAAGTCATATTGCATGGTACCCATTCCACGGGTTTCAACTACCCAGGTTTAAGGTATTCTTCCTTCAGCTAAAACATGCATGTGGAACCTAGAGTATGATCAACCATGTGATCGGGAGACGTGTTCAAATATGTCTCAGTTTTCGTACCCTGGTACTCGGGTGCAACATTCCAGACACTTTACTAACACCCTCCCGACTTGGAGAGTCAGTCCCTTTAACCTCCTGTTTGGCCCAGTTTGCAATTTCTGCGGAAGATGAACAGGAATAGCGAGAACCAATGAGAGACTAGCTGGAGGTGTCTGGACGGGCAAATTTAACTCTCATTTCCCACCAGGAAGAGGAATTAACCAAAGGCTCAGCGTGCCGTGCCGGAACCAGATTAGGGCCTGAAGCCATCCTGCGGTGTTGCGGCCAGCCAAAAGAAAGCGAGTTGAAGAAAGGAGCTCAGGGGCACTGTAATTCACAAACCTGCAGAGTTATAAATGACAGCTATCGTCCAAAAATATACTGAAGTAAGGCTGCCAAGAGGACTTGAAAGCGGGGCAGAATTGCAGGAAACCGATTTCAGGAGGTAGACTGGAATTGCATTGAAAGCATAGGAAAAGAGGCAGAACGTCCACAATGATGCACTTGGCCAAAAAGGGCGTATGCGTTTTTTCCTGAATATATTCAGGAAAAAACGCATACGCCCTTTTTGGCCAACCAAGCAAGCTTGCAAAGGAAATCTGCACTACAATGAAGTCTCACTTCCCCCCGGTCAAAAGGGCCATCTGAAAAAAGTGTAAAATCCAGAAAGGCAGGACAGGCCATGGAGAACTGGGAGCCTTGTTATGCTGATGGGCGGGATGTAAATTGCCAACAGACACTCGGGAGAAGTGTATGGTGTTTCCTGAAACATCTAAAAAACAAAGCAACAGAGCCTAGGGCACTTCCACTTATGGTCCTATAGCTTAGGGAAATTAAAATCAAAAAGACACAGCCACCCCAAAGTTTGGGACGCCTCTGTTTACAAGAACCTCGTTTACAGTACAAGTTCAACATCGCAGAAAGTGAAAAATGGATAAAGAAGTTGTGGTATTTACTTACAAAGCAATATCACTCAGCAATGAAATCTATGTCATCAGGCCCTTAGCAGCACAATGAGTGGATTCAGGTATGATGATTCTAACTGAAATAAGTCACACAGAAAAAGAAACATCATAAGATATCAGTAATACACGGAATGTAAACTTGGCTACACAGGAACTGAATTACAGAACAGAACAGGGTCTCAAATTTAGAAAACCAACTTATGCTTGCTTAAGGGGAAAGGTGAGTTGGGGTGCTGCATAAAACCAGAGATTGAAATGAGCACAGATAAAGTTCCTTAAGCCAAATATGGAATAGACAAGAGCTACTCCTTGCTCAACGAAATGGACTCAACACCGCATATTAAATGCCTAAGAATGTACCTGACTAGTAAGTATCTTAAAACCTATGGATTGCTATGTCTCCGAAAGAGAATCAAGCATGTGTACAGGGGCATAAACGCAGCAGTGATAGGATTGGAGAGGTTCGGTGAGCAAATGAAGACCCTTTGAAGTCATATTGCATGGTACCCATTCCACGGGTTTCAACTACCCAGGTTTAAGGTATTCTTCCTTCAGCTAAAACATGCATGTGGAACCTAGAGTATGATCAACCATGTGATCGGGAGACGTGTTCAAATATGTCTCAGTTTTCGTACCCTGGTACTCGGGTGCAACATTCCAGATGCTTTACTAACACCCTCCCGACTTGGAGAGTCAGTCCCTTTAACCTCCTGTTTGGCCCAGTTTGCAATTTCTGCGGAAGATGAACAGGAATAGCGAGAACCAATGAGAGACTAGCTGGAGGTGTCTGGACGGGCAAATTTAACTCTCATTTCCCACCAGGAAGAGGAATTAACCAAAGGCTCAGCGTGCCGTGCCGGAACCAGATTAGGGCCTGAAGCCATCCTGCGGTGTTGCGGCCAGCTCAAAAGAAAGCGAGTTGAAGAAAGGAGCTCAGGGGCACTGTAATTCACAAACCTGCAGAGTTATAAATGACAGCTATCGTCCAAAAATATACTGAAGTAAGGCTGCCAAGAGGACTTGAAAGCGGGGCAGAATTGCAGGAAACCGATTTCAGGAGGTAGACTGGAATTGCATTGAAAGCATAGGAAAAGAGGCAGAACGTCCACAATGATGCACTTGGCCAAAAAGGGCGTATGCGTTTTTTCCTGAATATATTCAGGAAAAAACGCATACGCCCTTTTTGGCCAACCAAGCAAGCTTGCAAAGGAAATCTGCACTACAATGAAGTCTCACTTCCCCCCGGTCAAAAGGGCCATCTGAAAAAAGTGTAAAATCCAGAAAGACAGGACAGGCCATGGAGAACTGGGAGCCTTGTTATGCTGATGGGCGGGATGTAAATTGCCAACAGACACTCGGGAGAAGTGTATGGTGTTTCCTGAAACATCTAAAAAACAAAGCAACAGAGCCTAGGGCACTTCCACTTATGGTCCTATAGCTTAGGGAAATTAAAATCAAAAAGACACAGCCACCCCAAAGTTTGGGACGCCTCTGTTTACAAGAACCTCATTTACAGTACAAGTTCAACATCGCAGAAAGTGAAAAATGGATAAAGAAGTTGTGGTATTTACTTACAAAGCAATATCACTCAGCAATGAAATCTATGTCATCAGGCCCTTAGCAGCACAATGAGTGGATTCAGGTATGATGATTCTAACTGAAATAAGTCACACAGAAAAAGAAACATCATAAGATATCAGTAATACACGGAATGTAAACTTGGCTACACAGGAACTGAATTACAGAACAGAACAGGGTCTCAAATTTAGAAAACCAACTTATGCTTGCTTAAGGGTAAAGGTGAGTTGGGGTGCTGCATAAAACCAGAGATTGAAATGAACACAGATAAAGTTCCTTAAGCCAAATATGGAATAGACAAGAGCTACTCCTTGCTCAACGAAATGGACTCAACACCGCATATTAAATGCCTAAGAATGTACCTGACTAGTAAGTATCTTAAAACCTATGGATTGCTATGTCTCCGAAAGAGAATCAAGCATGTGTACAGGGGCATAAACGCAGCAGTGATAGGATTGGAGAGGTTCGGTGAGCAAATGAAGACCCTTTGAAGTCATATTGCATGGTACCCATTCCACGGGTTTCAACTACCCAGGTTTAAGGTATTCTTCCTTCAGCTAAAACATGCATGTGGAACCTAGAGTATGATCAACCATGTGATCGGGAGACGTGTTCAAATATGTCTCAGTTTTCGTACCCTGGTACTCGGGTGCAACATTCCAGACGCTTTACTAACACCCTCCCGACTTGGAGAGTCAGTCCCTTTAACCTCCTGTTTGGCCCAGTTTGCAATTTCTGCGGAAGATGAACAGGAATAGTGAGAACCAATGAGAGACTAGCTGGAGGTGTCTGGACGGGCAAATTTAACTCTCATTTCCCACCAGGAAGAGGAATTAACCAAAGGCTCAGCGTGCCGTGCCGGAACCAGATTAGGGCCTGAAGCCATCCTGCGGTGTTGCGGCCAGGTCACAAGAAAGCGAGTTGAAGAAAGGAGCTCAGGGGCACTGTAATTCACAAACCTGCAGAGTTATAAATGACAGCTATCGTCCAAAAATATACTGAAGTAAGGCTGCCAAGAGGACTTGAAAGCGGGGCAGAATTGCAGGAAACCGATTTCAGGAGGTAGACTGGAATTGCATTGAAAGCATAGGAAAAGAGGCAGAACGTCCACAATGATGCACTTGGCCAAAAAGGGCGTATGCGTTTTTTCCTGAATATATTCAGGAAAAAACGCATACGCCCTTTTTGGCCAACCAAGCAAGCTTGCAAAGGAAATCTGCACTACAATGAAGTCTCACTTCCCCCCGGTCAAAAGGGCCATCTGAAAAAAGTGTAAAATCCAGAAAGGCAGGACAGGCCATGGAGAACTGGGAGCCTTGTTATGCTGATGGGCGGGATGTAAATTGCCAACAGACACTCGGGAGAAGTGTATGGTGTTTCCTGAAACATCTAAAAAACAAAGCAACAGAGCCTAGGGCACTTCCACTTATGGTCCTATAGCTTAGGGAAATTAAAATCAAAAAGACACAGCCACCCCAAAGTTTGGGACGCCTCTGTTTACAAGAACCTCGTTTACAGTACAAGTTCAACATCGCAGAAAGTGAAAAATGGATAAAGAAGTTGTGGTATTTACTTACAAAGCAATATCACTCAGCAATGAAATCTATGTCATCAGGCCCTTAGCAGCACAATGAGTGGATTCAGGTATGATGATTCTAACTGAAATAAGTCACACAGAAAAAGAAACATCATAAGATATCAGTAATACACGGAATGTAAACTTGGCTACACAGGAACTGAATTACAGAACAGAACAGGGTCTCAAATTTAGAAAACCAACTTATGCTTGCTTAAGGGTAAAGGTGAGTTGGGGTGCTGCATAAAACCATAGATTGAAATGAGCACAGATAAAGTTCCTTAAGCCAAATATGGAATAGACAAGAGCTACTCCTTGCTCAACGAAATGGACTCAACACCGCATATTAAATGCCTAAGAATGTACCTGACTAGTAAGTATCTTAAAACCTATGGATTGCTATGTCTCCGAAAGAGAATCAAGCATGTGTACAGGGGCATAAACGCAGCAGTGATAGGATTGGAGAGGTTCGGTGAGCAAGTGAAGACCCTTTGAAGTCATATTGCATGGTACCCATTCCACGGGTTTCAACTACCCAGGTTTAAGGTATTCTTCCTTCAGCTAAAACATGCATGTGGAACCTAGAGTATGATCAACCATGTGATCGGGAGACGTGTTCAAATATGTCTCAGTTTTCGTACCCTGGTACTCGGGTGCAACATTCCAGATGCTTTACTAACACCCTCCAGACTTGGAGAGTCAGTCCCTTTAACCTCCTGTTTGGCCCAGTTTGCAATTTCTGCGGAAGATGAACAGGAATAGCGAGAACCAATGAGAGACTAGCTGGAGGTGTCTGGACGGGCAAATTTAACTCTCATTTCCCACCAGGAAGAGGAATTAACCAAAGGCTCAGCGTGCCGTGCCGGAACCAGATTAGGGCCTGAAGCCATCCTGCGGTGTTGCGGCCAGCTCAAAAGAAAGCGAGTTGAAGAAAGGAGCTCAGGGGCACTGTAATTCACAAACCTGCAGAGTTATAAATGACAGCTATCGTCCAAAAATATACTGAAGTAAGGCTGCCAAGAGGACTTGAAAGCGGGGCAGAATTGCAGGAAACCGATTTCAGGAGGTAGACTGGAATTGCATTGAAAGCATAGGAAAAGAGGCAGAACGTCCACAATGATGCACTTGGCCAAAAAGGGCGTATGCGTTTTTTCCTGAATATATTCAGGAAAAAACGCATACGCCCTTTTTGGCCAACCAAGCAAGCTTGCAAAGGAAATCTGCACTACAATGAAGTCTCACTTCCCCCCGGTCAAAAGGGCCATCTGAAAAAAGTGTAAAATCCAGAAAGACAGGACAGGCCATGGAGAACTGGGAGCCTTGTTATGCTGATGGGCGGGATGTAAATTGCCAACAGACACTCGGGAGAAGTGTATGGTGTTTCCTGAAACATCTAAAAAACAAAGCAACAGAGCCTAGGGCACTTCCACTTATGGTCCTATAGCTTAGGGAAATTAAAATCAAAAAGACACAGCCACCCCAAAGTTTGGGACGCCTCTGTTTACAAGAACCTCATTTACAGTACAAGTTCAACAACGCAGAAAGTGAAAAATGGATAAAGAAGTTGTGGTATTTACTTACAAAGCAATATCACTCAGCAATGAAATCTATGTCATCAGGCCCTTAGCAGCACAATGAGTGGATTCAGGTATGATGATTCTAACTGAAATAAGTCACACAGAAAAAGAAACATCATAAGATATCAGTAATACACGGAATGTAAACTTGGCTACACAGGAACTGAATTACAGAACAGAACAGGGTCTCAAATTTAGAAAACCAACTTATGCTTGCTTAAGGGTAAAGGTGAGTTGGGGTGCTGCATAAAACCAGAGATTGAAATGAACACAGATAAAGTTCCTTAAGCCAAATATGGAATAGACAAGAGCTACTCCTTGCTCAACGAAATGGACTCAACACCGCATATTAAATGCCTAAGAATGTACCTGACTAGTAAGTATCTTAAAACCTATGGATTGCTATGTCTCCGAAAGAGAATCAAGCATATGTACAGGGGCATAAACGCAGCAGTGATAGGATTGGAGAGGTTCGGTGAGCAAATGAAGACCCTTTGAAGTCATATTGCATGGTACCCATTCCACGGGTTTCAACTACCCAGGTTTAAGGTATTCTTCCTTCAGCTAAAACATGCATGTGGAACCTAGAGTATGATCAACCATGTGATCGGGAGACGTGTTCAAATATGTCTCAGTTTTCGTACCCTGGTACTCGGGTGTAACATTCCAGACGCTTTACTAACACCCTCCCGACTTGGAGAGTCAGTCCCTTTAACCTCCTGTTTGGCCCAGTTTGCAATTTCTGCGGAAGATGAACAGGAATAGCGAGAACCAATGAGAGACTACCTGGAGGTGTCTGGATGGGCAAATTTAACTCTCATTTCCCACCAGGAAGAGGAATTAACCAAAGGCTCAGCGTGCCGTGCCGGAACCAGATTAGGGCCTGAAGCCATCCTGCGGTGTTGCGGCCAGCTCAAAAGAAAGCGAGTTGAAGAAAGGAGCTCAGGGGCACTGTAATTCACAAACCTGCAGAGTTATAAATGACAGCTATCGTCCAAAAATATACTGAAGTAAGGCTGCCAAGAGGACTTGAAAGCGGGGCAGAATTGCAGGAAACCGATTTCAGGAGGTAGACTGGAATTGCATTGAAAGCATAGGAAAAGAGGCAGAACGTCCACAATGATGCACTTGGCCAAAAAGGGCGTATGCGTTTTTTCCTGAATATATTCAGGAAAAAACGCATACGCCCTTTTTGGCCAACCAAGCAAGCTTGCAAAGGAAATCTGCACTACAATGAAGTCTCACTTCCCCCCGGTCAAAAGGGCCATCTGAAAAAAGTGTAAAATCCAGAAAGGCAGGACAGGCCATGGAGAACTGGGAGCCTTGTTATGCTGATGGGCGGGATGTAAATTGCCAACAGACACTCGGGAGAAGTGTATGGTGTTTCCTGAAACATCTAAAAAACAAAGCAACAGAGCCTAGGGCACTTCCACTTATGGTCCTATAGCTTAGGGAAATTAAAATCAAAAAGACACAGCCACCCCAAAGTTTGGGACGCCTCTGTTTACAAGAACCTCGTTTACAGTACAAGTTCAACATCGCAGAAAGTGAAAAATGGATAAAGAAGTTGTGGTATTTACTTACAAAGCAATATCACTCAGCAATGAAATCTATGTCATCAGGCCCTTAGCAGCACAATGAGTGGATTCAGGTATGATGATTCTAACTGAAATAAGTCACACAGAAAAAGAAACATCATAAGATATCAGTAATACACGGAATGTAAACTTGGCTACACAGGAACTGAATTACAGAACAGAACAGGGTCTCAAAGTTAGAAAACCAACTTATGCTTGCTTAAGGGTAAAGGTGAGTTGGGGTGCTGCATAAAACCAGAGATTGAAATGAGCACAGATAAAGTTCCTTAAGCCAAATATGGAATAGACAAGAGCTACTCCTTGCTCAACGAAATGGACTCAACACCGCATATTAAATGCCTAAGAATGTACCTGACTAGTAAGTATCTTAAAACCTATGGATTGCTATGTCTCCGAAAGAGAATCAAGCATGTGTACAGGGGCATAAACGCAGCAATGATAGGATTGGAGAGGTTCGGTGAGCAAATGAAGACCCTTTGAAGTCATATTGCATGGTACCCATTCCACGGGTTTCAACTACCCAGGTTTAAGGTATTCTTCCTTCAGCTAAAACATGCATGTGGAACCTAGAGTATGATCAACCATGTGATCGGGAGACGTGTTCAAATATGTCTCAGTTTTCGTACCCTGGTACTCGGGTGTAACATTCCAGACGCTTTACTAACACCCTCCCGACTTGGAGAGTCAGTCCCTTTAACCTCCTGTTTGGCCCAGTTTGCAATTTCTGCGGAAGATGAACAGGAATAGCGAGAACCAATGAGAGACTAGCTGGAGGTGTCTGGACGGGCAAATTTAACTCTCATTTCCCACCAGGAAGAGGAATTAACCAAAGGCTCAGCGTGCCGTGCCGGAACCAGATTAGGGCCTGAAGCCATCCTGCGGTGTTGCGGCCAGCTCAAAAGAAAGCGAGTTGAAGAAAGGAGCTCAGGGGCACTGTAATTCACAAACCTGCAGAGTTATAAATGACAGCTATCGTCCAAAAATATACTGAAGTAAGGCTGCCAAGAGGACTTGAAAGCGGGGCAGAATTTCAGGAAACCGAATTCAGGAGGCAGACTGGAATTGCATTGAAAGCATAGGAAAAGAGGCAGAACGTCCACAATGATGCACTTGGCCAAAAAGTGCGTATGCGTTTTTTCCTGAATATATTCAGGAAAAAACGCATACGCCCTTTTTGGCCAACCAAGCAAGCTTGCAAAGGAAATCTGCACTACAATGAAGTCTCACTTCCCCCCGGTCAAAAGGGCCATCTGAAAAAAGTGTAAAATCCAGAAAGACAGGACTCGCAAT
The DNA here is from genome assembly GCF_039906515.1 of Pseudorca crassidens. NCBI lineage: Eukaryota > Metazoa > Chordata > Mammalia > Artiodactyla > Delphinidae > Pseudorca > Pseudorca crassidens. Next base: position 315,240 of record NW_027136020.1, on the reverse strand, counting down.
GGAGAACTGGGAGCCTTGTTATGCTGATGGGCGGGATGTAAATTGCCAACAGACACTCGGGAGAAGTGTATGGTGTTTCCTGAAACATCTAAAAAACAAAGCAACAGAGCCTAGGGCACTTCCACTTATGGTCCTATAGCTTAGGGAAATTAAAATCAAAAAGACACAGCCACCCCAAAGTTTGGGACGCCTCTGTTTACAAGAACCTCGTTTACAGTACAAGTTCAACATTGCAGAAAGTGAAAAATGGATAAAGAAGTTGTGGTATTTACTTACAAAGCAATATCACTCAGCAATGAAATCTATGTCATCAGGCCCTTAGCAGCACAATCAGTGGATTCAGGTATGATGATTCTAACTGAAATAAGTCACACAGAAAAAGAAACATCATAAGATATCAGTAATACACGGAATGTAAACTTGGCTACACAGGAACTGAATTACAGAACAGAACAGGGTCTCAAATTTAGAAAACCAACTTATGCTTGCTTAAGGGGAAAGGTGAGTTGGGGTGCTGCATAAAACCATAGATTGAAATGAGCACAGATAAAGTTCCTTAAGCCAAATATGGAATAGACAAGATCTACTCCTTGCTCAACGAAATGGACTCAACACCGCATATTAAACGCCTAAGAATGTACCTGACTAGTAAGTATCTTAAAACCTATGGATTGCTATGTCTCCGAAAGAGAATCAAGCATGTGTACAGGGGCATAAACGCAGCAGTGATAGGATTGGAGAGGTTCGGTGAGCAAATGAAGACCCTTTGAAGTCATATTGCATGGTACCCATTCCACGGGTTTCAACTACCCAGGTTTAAGGTATTCTTCCTTCAGCTAAAACATACATGTGGAACCTAGAGTATGATCAACCATGTGATAAGGAGACGTGTTCAAATATGTCTCAGTTTTCGTACCCTGGTACTCGGGTGCAACATTCCAGACGCTTTACTAACACCCTCCCGACTTGGAGAGTCAGTCCCTTTAACCTCCTGTTTGGCCCAGTTTGCAATTTCTGCGGAAGATGAACAGGAATAGCGAGAACCAATGAGAGACTAGCTGGAGGTGTCTGGACGGGCAAATTTAACTCTCATTTCCCACCAGGAAGAGGAATTAACCAAAGGCTCAGCGTGCCGTGCCGGAACCAGATTAGGGCCTGAAGCCATCCTGCGGTGTTGCGGCCAGCTCAAAAGAAAGCGAGTTGAAGAAAGGAGCTCAGGGGCACTGTAATTCACAAACCTGCAGAGTTATAAATGACAGCTATCGTCCAAAAACATACTGAAGTAAGGCTGCCAAGAGGACTTGAAAGCGGGGCAGAATTGCAGGAAACCGATTTCAGGAGGTAGACTGGAATTGCATTGAAAGCATAGGAAAAGAGGGAGAACGTCCACAATGATGCACTTGGCCAAAAAGGGCGTATGCGTTTTTTCCTGAATCAGGAAAAAACGCATACGCACTTTTTGGCCAACCAAGCAAGCTTGCAAAGGAAATGTGCACAACAATGAAGTCTCACTTCCCCCCGGTCAAAAGGGCCATCTGAGAAAAGTGTAAAATCCAGAAAGGCAGGACAGGCCATGGAGAACTGGGAGCCTTGTTATGCTGATGGGCGGGATGTAAATTGCCAACAGCCACTCGGGAGAAGTGTATGGTGTTTCCTGAAACATCTAAAAAACAAAGCAACAGAGCCTAGGGCACTTCCACTTATGGTCCTATAGCTTAGGGAAATTAAAATCAAAAAGACACAGCCACCCCACATTTTGGGACAGCTCTGTTTACAAGAACCTCGTTTACGGTACAAGTTCAATATCGCAGAAAGTGAAAAATGGATAAAGAAGTTGTGGTAATTATGTACAATGCAGTATCACTCAGCAATGAAATCTATGTCATCAGGCCCGTAGCAGCATAATGAGTGGATTCAGGTACGATGATTCTAACTGAAATAAGTCACACAGAAAAAGAAACATCATAAGATATCACTAATGCACGGAATGTAAACTTGGCTACACAGGAACTGAATTACAAAACAGAACAGGGTCTCAAATTTAGAAAACCAACTTATGCTTGCTTAAGGGGAAAGGTTAGTTGGGGTGCTGAATAAAACAAGAGATTGAAATGAGCACAGATAAATTTTCTTAAGCCAAATATGGAATAGACAAGAGCTACTCCTTGCTCAACGAAATGGACTCAACACCCCATATTAAACGCCTAAGAATGTACCTGACTAGTAAGTATCTTAAAACCTATGGATTGCTATGTCTCCGAAAGAGAATCAAGCGTGTGTACAGGGGCATAAACGCAGCAGTGATAGGATTGGAGAGGTTCGGTGAGCAAATGAAGACCCTTTGAAGTCATATTGCATGGTACCCATTCCACGGGTTTCAACTACCCAGGTTTAAAGTATTCTTCCTTCAGCTAAAACATGCATGTGGAACCTAGAGTATGATCAACCATGTGATCGGGAGACGTGTTCAAATATGTCTCAGTTTTCGTACCCTGGTACTCGGGTGCAACATTCCAGACGCTTTCCTAACACCCTCCCGACTTGGAGAGTCAGTCCCTTTAACCTCCTGTTTGGCCCAATTTGCAATTTCTGCGGAAGATGAACAGGAATAGCGAGAACCAATGAGAGACTAGCTGGAGGTGTCTGGACGGGCAAATTTAACTCTCATTTCCCACGAGGAAGAGGAATTAACCAAAGGCTCAGCGTGCCGTGACGGAACCAGATTAGGGCCTGAAGCCATCCTGCGGTGTTGTGGCCAGCTCAAAAGAAAGCGAGTTGAAGAAAGGAGCTCAGGGGCACTGTAATTCACAAACCTGCAGAGTTATAAATGACAGCTATCGTCCAAAAATATACTGAAGTAAGGCTGCCAAGAGGACTTGAAAGCGGGGCAGAATTGCAGGAAACCGATTTCAGGAGGTAGACTGGAATTGCATTGAAAGCATAGGAAAAGAGGCAGAACGTCCACAATGATGCACTTGGCCAAAAAGGGCGTATGCGTTTTTTCCTGAATATATTCAGGAAAAAACGCATACGCCCTTTTTGGCCAACCAAGCAAACTTGCAAAGGAAATCTGCACTACAATGAAGTCTCACTTCCCCCCGGTCAAAAGGGCCATCTGAAAAAAGTGTAAAATCCAGAAAGGCAGGACAGGCCATGGAGAACTAGGAGCCTTGTTATGCTGATGGGCGGGGTGTAAATTACCAACAGACACTCGGGAGAAGTGTATGGTGTTTCTTGAAACATCTAAAAAACAAAGCAACAGAGCCTAGGGCACTTCCACTTATGGTCCTATAGCTTAGGGAAATTAAAATCAAAAAGACACAGCCACCCCAAAGTTTGGGACGCCTCTGTTTACAAGAACCTCGTTTACAGTACAAGTACAACATCGCAGACAGTGAAAAATGGATAAAGAAGTTGTGGTACTTACGTACAATGCAATATCACTCAGCAATGAAATCTATGTCATCAGGCCCGTAGCAGCATAATGAGTGGATTCAGTTATGATGATTCTAACTGAAATAAGTCACACAGAAAAAGAAACATCATAAGATATCACTAATACACGGAGTGTAAACTTGGCTACACAGGAACTGAATTACAAAACAGAACAGGGTCTCAAATTTAGAAAACCAACTTATGCTTGCTTAAGGGGAAAGGTGAGTTGGGGTGCTGCATAAAACCAGACATTGAAATGAGCACAGATAAAGTTCCTTAAGCCAAATATGTAATAGACAAGAGCTACTCCTTGCTCAACGAAATGGACTCAACACCCCATATTAAACGCCTAAGAATGTACCTGACTAGTAAGTATCTTAAAACCTATGGATTGCTATATCTCCAAAAGAGAATCAAGCGTGTGTCCAGGGGCATAAATGCAGCAATGATAGGATTGGAGAAGTTCGGTGAGCAAACGAAGACCCTTTGAAGTCATATTGCATGGTACCCATTCCACGGGTCTCAACTCTCCAGGTTTCAGGGATTCTTCCTTCAGCTAAATCATGCATGTGGAACCCAGAGGATTATACACCGTGTGATCGGGAGAAGTGTTCAAATATGTCTCAGATTTCGTCCCCTGGTACTCGGGTGCAACATTCCAGACGCTATACTAACACTCTCCCGACTTGGAGAGTCAGTGCCTTTAACCTCCTGTTTGGCCCAGTTTGCAATTTCTGCGGAAGATGAACAGGAATAGTGAGAACCAATGAGAGACTAGCTGGAGGTGTCTGGACGGGCAAATTTAACTCTCATTTCCCACCAGGAAGAGGAATTAACCAAAGGCTCAGCATGTCGTGCCGGAACCAGATTAGGGCCTGAAGCAATCCTGCGGGGTTGCGGCCAGCTCACAAGAAAGCGAGTAGAAGAAAGGAGCTCAGGGGCACTGTAATTCACAAACCTGCAGACTTATAAATGACAGCTATCGTCCAAAAATATACTGAAGTAAGGTTGCCAAGAGGACTTGAATGCGGGGCAGAATTGCAGGAAACCGATTTCAGGAGGTAAACTGGAATTGCATTGAAAGCATAGGAAAAGAGGGAGAACGTCCACAATGATGCACTTGGCCAAAAAGGGCGTATGCGTTTTTTCCTGAATCAGGAAAAAACGCATACGCCCTTTTTGGCCAACCAAGCAAGCTTGCAAAGGAAATCTGCACTACAATGAAGTCTCACTTCCCCCCGGTCAAAAGGGCCATCTGAGAAAAGTGTAAAATCCAGAAAGGCAGGACAGGCCATGGAGAACTGGGAGCCTTGTTATGCTGATGGGCGGGATGTAAATTGCCAACAGCCACTCGGGAGAAGTGTATGGTGTTTCCTGAAACATCTAAAAAACAAAGCAACAGAGCCTAGGGCACTTCCACTTATGGTCCTATAGCTTAGGGAAATTAAAATCAAAAAGACACAGCCACCCCACAGTTTGGGACAGCTCTGTTTACAAGAACCTCGTTTACGGTACAAGTTCAATATCGCAGAAAGTGAAAAATGGATAAAGAAGTTGTGGTACTTATGTACAATGCAAAATCACTCAGCCATGAAATCTATGTCATCAGGCCCATAGCAGCATAATGAGTGGATTCAGGTATGATGATTCTAACTGAAATATGTCACACAGAAAAAGAAACATCATAAGATATCACTAATACACGGAATGTGAACTTGGCTACACATGAACTGAATTACAAAACAGAACAGGGTCTCAAGTTTAGAAAACCAACTTATGCTTCCTTAAGGGGGAAAGTGAGTTGTGGTGCTGCATAAAACCAGAGTTTGATATTAGCACAGATACCATTCAATAAGCCAAATATGTAATAGACAAGACCTACCCCTTGCTCAACAAAATGGACTCAACAATGAGGTATCACCTCACACCTGATAGAATGGGCATCATGAGAAAATCTACAAACAAAAATGCTGGAAAGGGTGTGGAGAAAAGGAACCCTCTTCCACTATTGTTGGGAATATAAATTGATACAGTCACTACGGAGAACAATATGGAGTTTCTTAAGAAACTAACAATAGAATTACCATATGATACAGCAATCCCAGTACTGGACATATACCCAGACAAAACCATAAATCAAAACGAGACATTCACCGCAATGTTCATTGCATCACTATTTACAATATCGAGGTAATGGAAGCAACCTAAATGCCCACAGACAGACGAATGCATAAAGCTGTGGTACATATATAAAATGGAATATTACTAAGCCATGAAAAGGAATGAAATTGGGTCATTTGTAGAGACGTCGATGGATCTAGAGACTGTCATACAGAGTGAAGTAAGTCAGAAAGAGAAAAACAAATCTTGTATATTCATGCATATATGTGGAACCTAGAAAAACTGTACAGATTAACCATTTTGCAAGGCATAAATAGAGCAACAGATGTAGACAACAAATGTATGGACAACAAGGGGGGAAAGCTGTTGGGGGGGTGGTGGTGGGAGGAGTTGAGAGACTGGGATTGGCATGTATACATTTATATGTATAAAATAGATAACCAATAAGAACCTGCTGTATAAAAATATAAAATAAAATTCAAAATTAAAAAGAAATAAAATTTAAAAAATAAAACAGAAAAAACAATTATTCCCTTCACATACATGTATTTATATGAATAAATTATTTCCATGCTTATATCTGTAAATACAAAAAAGAGGAATAAAATCTACCTTGAACCAAAAACGAAAAAGAGAAAAAAAACACAGAACCCACCAGTTCCACAGAGGAAAACCGTATCAGGGCACTTGCTCCAGTTGTAAAAAATTCTGAAGTTGGCCAGTGGTGGGGAATCGTCTCCCATTCAGCCAGCAGCCCCCACGCAACAAGCGTCCTCATTGCAAAGCTGGGGCACTGTGCCGAGGCATCTGTGAGTAAACGTGAGCTGAGCCCCAGGCCAGTTGCTGCTGAACTATTCCCACCCGTCCCAGGTAAAACACCTGAATATATACAAGGACTTGAAAGACTAGAGGAAGGGCCATAGAGCCACACGAGTGACAGCATGCCGGCCGACTTGGTGCCTGCAGGCCAGCCAGGATGGTCCTGGCCCTGGGTGCTCTTCTGGAAGATTTCCATTTCCCTGACTGAGATACCCGTCCTGTCCCTGCCCCCACTGCTTTTTTCCTTCCTCACCTCTGCCCAGGGAGAAATTCCAGCAGCAGGTATGGGTGACACATCCTCTTCTTTAGCAGGTGGCAGCCTGGCAACTGCTGCAGAAAGTCCAGCAGAGCCCCACTCACACTGGGCCACCCACAAAGCCGTGGCCTCTCACTCCCTCCCACCAGCCCAGCCCCGAGACTGCTGACAGGGCAGAGAAAATGGCGTCAGGCACGGCTGCAGGGGCTCTTGCTGCCTGGAGTGGTATTTATATTGATCTCAACCCAGGCACACCTGGGGAGGGCTGGCCCGCACGGTAAGGCTGCCCAGGTCAGCCAATCATCACCCCTCAGGGGCTCACAGTTGCAGAAAATGGAACTTGCTGAACCGGCCAGGTCCAAGGAACAGGTGTGGGCTCCTGAGAGTCAGGATAGACAAGGGGCTGCAGCTTTGGCTTGTTTTCTAATCATTTTATCTGGCCCATGAGTGGGAGACAACTTCAAGAAAACCCTCTCCTTATGAGAGGAACCCAGGAGTCAGGGAGAGGAGGGGTGGGTGGTGGTTGGAGACAGAGGCCTGGTGCCCCGGGTGCAGTGGAAGTCTCTGGAAGACCAGGTGGAGGGAGGCCGCACAGAGTGACGCCCAGGGTCACAGACCTGTCGCAGCTGCTGTTTGTTAGTTCAAGTCCTGCTCTGAGGTGCTCTGTGCCAGCTCTGAGCGACAGGTGAGCTGGGGGTGCTCTGCAATGAGGGCTATGTGCACGGTTCCTGTGTGCCCAGCCCTGCCATGGTACCTGCAAGGGTAGCTCTGTATCCTGGGAAGGGCCTGACCACGAGAGCCCCGTGGGCTGGGGTGGGGGTGGGGTACCTGCCCAGGTGAGCTCCATATTCTGGGATTGGTCTGACCACGAGAGCCCCATGGGCTGCTGGGGACCTGGTAAAGGATGTCAGGACAGTCAGTGAAGCCACCGAGGATATACCTCCAGTTGCTCCTAATTCCTACACCCTGCTGGTCATTCTACCAACCACCAGGACATGGTATTCTGTATTAGTCTTCAATGATGCCTTCTTTTGTATTCCATTAGTCCCAGAGTCACAAGAAATTTTGGCTTGTGAGTGGCAGGACTCAACATACAACTAAAACAATACTTCCGGGCCGTCTTGCCCCAAGGGTGCAAAAATTCCCACACCATCTTTGGGGAAAGCTTAGCTAAAGACCTAAAAGTTCTACCTCTGGAAAAGGAAACCCTCCTTCAGTACGCAGACGACATTCTGATCGCCAGCCCTACTAAGGAGGCCTCTGAACTACCAAGCCAATAAAGGATAGAAGTTGTCCAAGAAAAAGCTCAAATATCACAGACTGCAGTGACCTGCCTGGGCTTCATTCTCACAGAAGGTCGGAGAAGCCCATCCCAGGAAAGGGAAGAAACCATTTGCAGCCTTACCCCTTTCTAAAACTAGAAGACAGCTTAGGGGTTCCTGGGGAGGCCAGGGTTTGCTGCTTCTGGATCCCTAACTACAGTCTACTAGCTGGGCCTCTATATGAAACACTGAAAGGAAAAGATGATGATCCTTTTGAATAGAATCCAGAAGTGGCCTTTCAAGAATGGAAAGAGCAGTCAATTCAGACCCTTGCCCTGGAACTCCCTAATTTAGCTAAACCCTTTGACCTTTACATTCCCGGTGAAAGGTGAATCGCCATTGGAGAATTAGTGCAAAAACTGGGACCACTTGAAATGGAACAATGCAAGAATGCCATCCAGGTAGGATAAACTACGGTCACCAAGGGGCTTGGCCCACTGCCGCATCTGGCCAAGATACTGGCGGTATCTAAAAACCTGGAAATCAGCAGCCCAAAAGGCCACCTCCTTCCTAAGGGAAAAGGACCCCACGTGGTGATCCTAACCACCAACGATGCCCTGAAGTTGCAGGGTTCGCTCCGTGGGCACACCGACCTCGAGTGAGGAGGCCCTCCAACTCCAACATCCAGAGAGATAACCGGGGGCAACAGGGCACCATGACGACTCGTGTGAACATCACTTGACCTGGAGTTTCTCTCATAAAACAATAAGAGTGTGTCCCAAAAGAGTAGACTACTGCTTGCAGGACTTACTGCACCCAGAGGGGAGCTAATAATCTTGGCGGGGGAACCGTATATCACACTGTCACCATAGAAAAGCCTACAGACACCGTGATGATGGTGGCCAATAAGACCGGCTGGACTCCTGTTTACTTCAAAAGGCTGTTGACTCAGTGGTCATCATGGTCCTTGATCACCACTGACCCTGGACTGTCTGGGAGTTGAGCGGGCAGGGCTCTGACACCTGGTGCTGTTTGTACGTTAATTCAGGGGCCTAATTGAAGAAAGCGCAGACTACTGGTCAGAGCATCTAGGCTGGCAGAAACGGTCAGCCTAAGGTGGCCGAACAAATGTGGGGCGGGGTGAAACCGGCCCCCACAGCATCTCTGCACATCTCTTTCCTGGACCCTTAAAGGTCATTAGAATCTATAACACTTCCAATGCTGGTGCTCAGGTGGACGAGCAGGGAGGCAGGGGGCCTGGGGACAATCAACGTCACCTGGAGGCTGCTGGGGAGAAGCTCTGACCCTCGCCCCCGGGTATTAGGGCTCCCAACTCAGCACTCAGCAGTTACAGAAGAAGTGTCTGCACCCTCAGCACTCCAAGAATGAGGAACGGGACAAAAGGCAGAGGAGGGGTTTGTCCCCAGCAAAGCCCATTAAAAATCCCTGGGAGATAAAAATAGAATCTGGGCAATAAAGTCAAGTCTAACCTCTTTTATCCTTTGTGCTTTGTCTAATTTCACGTGCTCCTAGGGTCCCGCATGCAGAGGTTCCACACCCGGCACTTCAGACCAGATTTCCTAGTGCAGAATGGCTGGGTCGACACCTCAGCTCCTGGGGCCCAGTGCAGACTCCGCGATATAGAGCCTGAGCTGCAGCCAACCTGGCCCTCGAGAGCTCCGCCCCCTCCCTCCCACTGACTCTGACAGGATCTCTACACAGCAGCCCAGCCCACAGCCCACGGGGTAGTGCATGCTCTCACCTCTCCATTCTCTGATCAAAATATAAAGTTTCCTTTGCTTGTGAACCAAACTCAGTCTCGATCTGTTGGCCCCAATGACACTGGGCAGGGGGACACTTGTTGGGGTCCACTCTGGAGGATCAGTAACAGAAATTGAGACTATTGTAACCTCAATGAACAGATGTGTGAGCCAAACTGTAGTTAACATAGAACAGTGTATAAGGCTCGGGTAAAATAAGATGTTTCTAACACTTCCATTTGATATTTCCATCACTTTATTATAAGCAAGTTCAGTGAAAAGGTTTGTCTTATTTGTCAGGTCAATATTAGAGAAACGAAGTGATTTCTTTCCAAGGATGTACATCTAATAATCTTGGTTAAAGCTTCAATCTTGTTTTAAATGCTTTTCCATTGAAAATGATACCTCTCTTTCAGCTCCCCCATTTCTGAGAAGTATAAAATCTTATAATTTATTATTACCAAAGGGGAAAGGTGGGAGGAGGGATAAATTAACAGTTTGGGATTAACACATACACACTGCTATGTATAAAATAGATCATCAACAAGGAACTACTGTATAGCACAGGGAACTACACTCAACATTTTGCAATAACCTATAAGGGGAAATAATCTGAAAAAGAATAGATATTTTTATTGACATCATCTATCAATGACAGTTAAAGTGTAACCTAAGGGAAGCTGGTGGTGAGTGCTTCTGACCCTGAAGACTTCAATCATCTAAAGTTTGGACTCTGCCTACTTCCCAAGGCCCTTAATGAACATATGTGTAGCCGTAGCTTAAAAAATTCCCCAGTTTGGGTTTCGGGGAGACACTGATTTTGAAAAAGCCCTGGTGTTCTCCTTACATGAATGGGACTCTTCCTACTGCTAAAACATGTCTGTCACACCCAGAGGATGGTATACCGTCTGATCGGGAAGAGTTTGGAAAAGGCATCTCATCTCCTCATCTCCTGGTGCTCGGGTTCACCCCTCCAGCGTCTTTACTAACAGTCTCCCCACTTGGAGATGTCAGCACTGTCAACATCCTGTTGCGTACAGTTTGGAATTTGTCCAGAGGATGAAGCGGAAGGATGAGGAACAATGAGAGACAAGTCCTAGGTGTTCAGACAGGCACATGTCACTCTAATTTCCAATCAGGAAGACGAATTGACCAAAGGCTAGGGTTGCCCATGGAAACAGTATAGGGCTTGAGGAAATCCCGCTGCTTTGTGGCCAGTTCCCATAAACACAAGTTGAACAATGGAACTCAGGGGCAGTAAAATTCACAAAACTGCAGAGTTGAAAATATCCATCACTGAAAAATGTCTTGAGGAAAGTCAGAGAAAAGGACTTGTAAGCAAGGGAGAATGGCAGGAAAGGGATTTGAGGAGGTAGAAAGGACTCGCCATTAAGCACAAGAAAAGGAGCTGAACATTGCCAACATTGCAGTTGGCCAAAAAGGGTGTATGCGTTTTTTTCTGTATATATTCAAGAAAAGGGCATACACTTTTTTAGCCAACCAAACAGGTGGGCACTGGAAGTCAATACTACAAAAGATATCACTTCGCATCAGTCAGAAGAGCCATCCTCATAAAGCGTAAACAACAGAAATGCAGGACAGGGCAAGGAGAAGAGGGAGCCCTGTGAGACTTATAGTGGAAATGTATATTGCCAACGGCCATTCTGGAGAAGTGTATTGTGTTTACTAAAGCATCTAAAAAATGAGCTACAGAGCATAGGGCACTTGCACTCATGGGCGTATATCTTGAGAAAAACAAAAATCGAGAGGACACAGGCACCCCAATGTTTACCCCCTCTCTGTTTAAAAGATCCTCAACTAGGATATAACTTAAATGTCTCTGGAGGGAAAAAATGGGTAGAGATGTGGTACTTAGGTAGAGTGGAATATTATTCAGCCTGGAAATCAATGAAATATGGCCAGTTGTAACAACTCCGGAGGAGTTACGTATGATCTTTCTAAGTGACAGAATTCAAAAAGAAAAAGACACATATCATAAGATATCACTTAAAGGTGGAATCCAAAATGGCTACACATGAAATAAATTACAAAACAAAAACATAGTCAAATATGTAGAAAACACGCATAAGGCTGCTAAACGGGAAAGGTGGGGAGGGGTGAGGCATCACCCAGGAGGTTGAAATTAGCAAAGATACCATTCCAAATACCAAACTGATAATCAACAAGGCCTACACGGTAGCTAAAAGAACTGCACTCAGCACACTCAAGTCACCGGAAAAGAATATATACGACTGGTAAGAATCTGAAAAAGAATTTACTGATGTCTCTCTGTACGTGAATCAAGTGGATGTACAGCAGCAAGAAACAGAGCTTTGAAAATCAGCTGTAACCAATATAGTAATAAATTGAAAAAAATAAACGACAGAGAGACAGAGAAAACCTCTTACAACTTTTCCTCAGGGCCGGTGATGCAACATGGATTGAACACATCTAGACCCACAGCAGGATGAGACATAAGGCTGGAAACTGTTTGCGCTAAGAGAAATGTGAGGTTGGGTGAGGAAATGCACACCCTTTAAAGTAATACTACCTGGTACCCATTCAATGGGTCCCAAATATGCAGGTTCAAGGGATCTTCCTACAGCTAAAACATGCATGGAAAACCCAGAGGACTGTACACCATGTGATCGGGAGATGTGTCTAAAATGCAGCTCATTTATCCTCTCCTGGTGCTCCTGTTCACCATTCCAGCCACGTTACTTAGAATCTCCCCACTTGGAGAATCAGCACATTTCAACTTCTGTTTCACACATTTTGCAAATTGTGAGGAGGATGAACGGGGAACCAATGAGAGAATAGTTGTAGGGGTTTGGACGGGCACATATCACTCTAATTTCCCATTAAGAATAAGAATTGAAAAAAGGCTCAGCCCGCCTCGCCCGAGCCAAAATAGGGCCTGAAGCAATCCTGCGGGTTTGAGGCCAGCTCACAAAAGAGCAACTTAAAAAATGGAGCTCAGGGTCACTGCAATTCACAAACCTGCAGAGTTATAAATGAAAACTAACGTCCAAAAATATGTTGAGGTAAGGCAAAGAAGAGGATCTGAATGCAAGACAGAATTGCAAGAAACAGATTTCAAGAGATAGATTGGACTCGTCTTTAAAGCACATGAATAGCGGCAGAATTTCGACAATGATGCAGTTGGCCCAAAAGGGCGTATGCGTTTTTTCCTGATTATATCCAGGAAAAAACGCATACGCACTTTATGGGCAACGAAGCAAGCAAGCAATGCAAATGTGCACAACAAAGAAGTCTCATTTCCCACTGGTCAAAAGGGCCATCCTAAAAAATTGTAAAAACCAGAAATGCAGGACAGGCCATGGAGAACAGGGAGCCTTTATACGCTGATGGGTAGTGTGTGAACTGCCGAGAGCCACTCTGGAGAAGTGTATGGTGGTTCCTAAATCATCTAAAAAACAGAGCTACAGAGCATAGGACACTTCCAATCATGGGAGTATATCTAGGGAAATCTAAAAATTAACAAGACACAAGCACACCACAGTTTAGGGCTACTCTGTTTACAAGAACCTCAACTTCAGTATACCTTAAATATCCCAGGAAAGAGAACAATGGATAAAGAAGATGTGGTACTTATGTACAATGGAATATCTCTTCACCATGAAATCAATGTAATAAGGCTAGTAGAAGGATAAAGAGTGGATTTAGGTCCGATAATACTACTTGAAATAAGTCAAACAGAAAAAGAAACATATCATAAGATATCACTTATAGAGGGAAGGTAAATATGGCTGCACAAGAAATGAATTACAGAACAGAACAGTGTCTCACATTTAGAAAACACACTTATTTCAGCTTAAGGGGAAAGGAGAGGTGGGGTGATGCATAAAACCAGAGTTTGAAATTAGCACAGATACCGTTCAATAAACCAAATAGATATTAGACAAGATCTACACCTTGCTCAATGAACTGGCCTCAACACACCCTATACACCGCAGAGAAATATATCTGAGTAATAAGAATCTTAAAACCCATGTATTGATATATCTCCATAAGGGAATCAAGTGTGTGCAGAGTGGCACAAACACAGCAGTGAAAATGAGCTAAACCCCATTATAGAAATAAATTTTAAAAACAAAACGCAGAAACAATGAAAGAGAGAAAAAATCTTACAAAATTCGCTCAGGGGCTGTGATGCAACCTGGATTGACCACATATAAACCCACAGCTGGATAAGACATAAGGCTGGACACTTGGGGCTGAGAGGATTGATGAGCTTTGGTGAGCAACTGCCAAAAGTTTAATGCAATACTTCATGCTACTCATTCCAAGGGTCCCAACACTCCAGGTTGAAGGGAATCTTCCTACAGCTAAACCATGCTTGGGAAACCCAGCGACTGGTATACCATATGATCGGGAAAGGTTTCTAAAACGCACCTCATTTTTCCTCTCCTGGGGCTCCGGATCGACATTCCAGCCGCTTTACCAAAAATATCCCCACATGGAGAGTCAATGCCTTTAAGTTCTGGTATCGCACAGTCTGCAGTTAGTGCGGAGGATGAATGGGAAGAGGGGGAACCAGTGAGAAACTAGCTGTAGCGGTTTCAATGGGCACATGTCACTCTAAATTCACATCAGTAAGAAGAATAAACCAAAGGCACAGCAAGGTGCCCCAGAAGAAGAATAGGGCCTGAAGGAATCCTGTGGTTATGAGGCAAGATCACAAAAATAAGAGCTGAAAAATGGAGCTAAGGGCCACTGCAATTCAAAAACTTGCAGAGTTATAAAGGCCAACTATTTTCAAAAAATATATTGAGGTAAGGCTATGAAGAGGCATTGAAAGCAAGGCAGAATTGCAGGAAAACGATTTCAGGAGGTAGACTGGAATTGCATTTAAAGCATAGGAAAAGAGGCAGAACGTCCACAATGATGCACTTGGCCAAAAAGGGCGTATGCCTTTTTTCCTGAATTTATTCAGGAAAAAAGGCATACGCCCTTTTTGGCCAACCAAGCAAGCTTGCAAAGGAAATCTGCACTACAATGAAGTCTCACTTCCCCCTGGTCAAAAGGGCCATCTGAAAAAAGTGTAAAATCCAGAAAGACAGGACAGGCCATGGAGAACTGGGAGCCTTGTTATGCTGATGGGCGGGATGTGTATGGTGTTTCCTGAAACATCTAAAAAACAAAGCAACAGAGCCTAGGGCACTTCCACTTATGGTCCTATAGCTTAGGGAAATTAAAATCAAAAAGACACAGCCACCCCAAAATTTGGGACACCTCTGTTTACAAGAACCTCGTTAACCGTACAAGTTCAATATCAAAGAAAGTGAAAAATGGATAAAGAACTTGTGGTACTTACGTACAATGCAGTATCACTCAGTAATGAAATCTATGTCATCAGGCCCGTAGCAGCATAATGAGTGGATTCAGGTACGATGATTCTAACTGAAATAAGACACACAGAAAAAGAAACATCATAAGATATCACTAATACACGGAATGTAAACTTGGCTACACAGGAACTGAATACCAAAACAGAACAGGGTCTCAAATTTAGAAAACCAACTTATGCTTGCTTAAGGGGAAAGGTGAGTTGGGGTGCTGCATA